>NC_081798.1:18075198-18235198 GCF_963082965.1 Carassius carassius
AGCGTGCCACACATATTCTCTGCCATTTTTTTCTGTCATCCATACCACTTTCTGTGTCTCTTGCAGGCGACACCGATGGTTTGGTGTCTGGTTTACGGCCACAGATTACATCTGTGTATGCATTTCCAGGCACAGCTATTTGATGGTCTGGTTGCGTACATCTGTGGGTTGAGAGATACAGCGTTTAACATTGCTTATTACACTTAGCTTCATGAACAGATGAACGGAAAGATGGTAAATGCATCATACTTGGTCCAGTTCACGCAGTATTGATGGATCTTGTCAGTGAACATCCCAGGAGGACATGGCTCACAGCCTTGTGAATTCACAGAAGAAATATCTTGCAGTCAGCTGCATATTTATTTTTATTTTAAATCAAAAGACGGATCAGTTATCTTTATTCAGACTCACCTGTTGCACTGGGCTGGTGTCCCTTGCCACACTCTTCAATGCATCTAGAGCATTTGTCATTAGCACATCGATATCCCGCTTTACACTCACAAACTGTATCGCTGCTGGCGGTGCAGTTCACCTTCATCTGCCTGTTTTTACCTGAAGCGGAGAAGAGGAGCGAGACCTCATCAAAACACAAGCAGCTATTATTCATAGCATTCAAATCTGAATCTCATCTAAGTGACACTAGCGGTCACCAAAGCTGTTCTCCGCTCCTAATGTGACCGATACTGTTGCTGTTCAAACTGAAAATCATACACAAATTTATGTCATGATGACAAAATTATACCCAAAATGATATTTCGTGAAGATACAATTTCCTACTATGGAAGCTTGTTTGCAAAATTTTTTTTTTTTTTTAAATAATTGTGACTTTTTAGCTCACAATTTAGACTTTTTCCCCCTCTCAGTTGTGAGTTTGTCTGCTAATATGTCAATTCTGAATATAATTCTGAATTCTGAAATGTTTGGATTTTAACTGATCTGAAGAACTTTTAGAGTTTCTTCTCAACAAGTAAGCTGCAAGCTGATTGGTCCCTTTCCCTTAGACCCACCCACACATGTAAGCATCATCAGAAATTTTCAGTAAAGGGCCCTTTTGGCATTTATGTTTGCCAGAACACATGAACATGAAGCAGTGGGATGTAAGGACAGTCTGAACATTAGTTAAAAAGGAAAATCATATGGCCTGGATTAAATCCTGTACCTGAACACTTGTCACATATCTTGCACTGATATGGATTTCCATCAGTGATAAACTTGTCTTTTTCACACGGAGTACACAAAGTGTTTATATCTTGACCACAAGAAGTGACGAGACGGTTTCCTGCAACACACACACACATAGCTTAATAAAGCTTTAGTATTAAAAGAAATGAACATATAAATTGATGAAGAATACTTAATGCACTGTTTCTAGTACACTAAACTAATAAATAATTACTATGCTTATTTGTAGTAAAGGAGAAAAAAACAATAGCCTAATTTAAATAACATATTAATTAAAATAACAAAAAAAAAAAAAGAAACATAGAAGCATCTTCACACATGGACCTCAGTCTGTATTCTACGTCAGACAGAGTTTCCTTCCAGTGTATCACATCTCTGATGCACGATAATCAAATCGAAAGTGAACCTCAGATGTAGTTTCTATCATATGATCGCACATGATCATGAGGAAACTGAGACGCACTTTTTATTACAGTATGATCTTCATATGTACTTAGAGACAGACTGGATACTATGAACTATATTTACATTGACTTGTGTGCTTGATAACACACTCTCATTAATATTCTCCTAGTAATTCTTTTTCCAGTTTTGGGGTTTCATCATTTCAAAACACCTTCTCCATCACCTCTCATGAAAATATAAAATGCATTCAAAATCATATGCCAGAAATTAAATAGATAAAAATTGTCATTTGTTCTCCATTGACAGTACATTGATATTAGTTGTATTATTAAATCTAACTAAAATACTACATTTTACGTTGTATTTTTTAAGTATATCATGGTACAAAGTTGTTTATTTTTCTCTATTTCTTCTTTTCCCTGCAATTGTTCTTTTTTTCAGTTTACAGCAATAAACAATAAGCAATCTTTAAAGTTTTTTTTTTTTAACCAAATGCACCTTTTATAAGGGGCTTGAGGCTAAAATTAGAATATAAGGAGCTTGAGGCTAAAAGGAGGAAGAAGAAAAAATATTTTAGTCTGATTTTTAGGACAACTTTGATGAAAGTTGAACTTTGATCCACTTCAAATGTTGAGAAGTGTATAAATTATCGTGTCGTTTTATCCTAAAGCTGATCATTCCTTTTCAAAACTCACCTGGTTTACACTTCTTACAGCATTTTATATTGGAGTCCCTCAAATCAAAGTCCAGACATCCAGATTCCACACTGTGTCCTGCAGCCAGAACCAGGACAGACGCAGCCAGGATCAGTCCATGGAGCAGCTTCATCCTCCACGACAAGCCGTCTGTTAACACACTTCTACACACACACGTCTCTGACAGAAGACTGATCTGCTCTTGTGAGCTGCGTCTATACAAAGTCTGTAGAGCTCACACGTGAAATGACATTTGTAAGTTCCTCAGCGTCACACAAATACGCCCACACGCACACACACACACACACACACACACACACACACACACACAAAAGAGACGCATAACCTGTGTTTGAGTGACTCATCAGCTTTTTTGACAAGCTAGTTCAATGATGACAAGCTAGTTCAAAGTACAGGGATATTCCTTTTGCTTTGGTAATAAAATAATGTCTTTAATTTCTTTTTCTTTTTTTAAAAAAGGGGAACCACAACCACTGTGAAATCTAAGCCATTTACTGTAACTATATTTTATATCAGGGAAAACAACGCAGTGATTAACATTTACAATTACAATCCACTGCTCCCCCCTCCCAATATTGAAATATAATTTTCTATTGTCACATAACCAATTTGTTTTCTATTTCTGTTTAATCCAGAAAGGTCTAATGGTTTAGTCAACATGAAATTAAAAATGACTTGATTGGAGGAAAAAAAAAAAGAGAAAATAATTTTTACTCTTGAAAGAAGGATTTACTTTGAAACAATTTTCACTCAAAAACTGCTAGTAAATTTTACAAATAACTACAAAGAAACATCAAGTAACACAACTGAATTACGGTAAACATAAAATTTTGTAAAAAAGACAAGTATTTTCTTAGAAAAAATACTGCAGTAGCCTAATTTTAGTTTTATTTACAACTTTGAAAACATTTTTTTACAGTCTTTATATATATATATATATATATATATATATATATATATATATATATATATATATATTATTTTTTATTTTTATTTTTTTTGTAATGATTCATCACTGCATATTATTCAAAGGAAATAATAATGTGTATAATTTATAATCTCTGAAAAAAAAAAAAAAAACTTTCCTTTTTGACCAGTGTATGTACAAAAGTTAAATGTACACAGCATATTTAAATGAAACAAACCAGCCTCTAAAATTCTTTGTGGTATTCGATTTTATAAATCTTTTTAAAATGTTAAACGGTAGGCAGTATAAACATCTGGCCTTCAAAATTCAAAGACAGTCCATCCCATCGTTCAATAACACCTAAATCAGGCATATATTAATAGCCAAAGTGTAACATCACTGCTGATAAATATTTATTCTCTGTAAGCAGGAAAATCCCCTTTTACCTGCAGCCCAATTATTACAGTGACATTTACATATTTAAATCTGTGGGAATTATTGTAACACTGGTGATGTCATCGCCTGGGCTTTCCTGCATAACATCAGTGATCCTCCTCGGTTCTATGGCTTCTGAACGGAAGTCTCCATGTCTCCCTCTGCAGGCCAAAGCTGGGAGTTCTGAATCCCGGTGTGAACACACTGGGCATGCTCCTCAACAGTCCCGATTTAACCTCATCATTTCTCTTTTTCATAAGTGCCAGAGCTGGAGTCAGGGGCAGATTATCACAGTTCTGAAAGACAACAGAAGTGGGTCATTTCCTAGAGCTCTAAAGGAACATCTGGCTCATTTACTCCCTTTAAGAGTAACTGCCAAATAAAATTAAATAAAATTAAATAAATTCTAGGAGGATGAACTTCTGATTATGCATTAACAATAGTGTTATTGCCTTAAAAAGTAATTGCAAGAGTTCTTAAGAAACAATCACAGTAATGTAATGTTTAATGTAATATTTGTTTGAGTTGTTTTTATACTCTTACTATTCAAAAGTTTGGGGTTGATACGATTATTTAAATATTTTTGAAAAAAGCATCTTTGGCTCAACATTTATTTGATCAAAAAATATAGTAAAACAGTAATATTGTGAAATATTATTACAATTTCACACAGCTGTCTATTAACTGAATGTGAATTAAAATGTATTTTATTCAGTGATGGCAAAGTTGAATTTTTAACATTATTACTCCAGTCTTCAGTGTCATGGTCTTTCAGAAATATGGTGCTCAAGAAACTTTTCTTATTTTTATATATCTTGGAAACAATTGTGCTGCTTATTTAATTTTATTTATTTATCCATTTTATTGAAATTGGTATTAATTTAAATGAATGTTATTTTTGATCAATTTATTGCACACTTCTTGCATAAAAAAAAAAAAAAAAAAAAAACCTTACTGAACCTTAAAGGGATACTCCGCCCTGAAGTGAAAACTTTGTCATTAATCACTTTAAGATATTGTGGATGAAAACCTGGAGGCTTGAGACTGTCCCATAGACTGCCAAGTAAATAACAGTGTCAAGGTCCAGAAAAGTATGAAAATCTGACATCAGACGTGCAACCTGGGTTATATGAAGCAATGGGAACACTTTTGTAAGCGAAGAAAACAAAATTAACAACTTTATTCAATAATTCCTTTGTCAACGGTCTCCTCTGTGCATGTCACTCCATATCACCGTGCTGCGTGTGCTCTTCTCACAGTCTCAAGCCTCCAGGTTTTCATCCAAAATATCTTAAATTGTGTTCTGAAGACGAACTGAGCTTTTACGGGTTTGGAACGACATGGGGGTAGGTGATTAACCCTCTGGAGTCTAAGGGTATTTTTGGGGCCTGGAGAAGTTTTGTAATGCCCTGACATTTGTGCTTTTTTCAGTTTCTTATAAATATCTGAATGGGTAAAGTCTAATCTCACTGTAAACAGCACAAACTGGGCTATAATAATATGTAAAATGCATGTATGTACATGATTGTGTTTTTGAGAAAAAAAATATTATGCGTGGTTAGTGAAAAACTAAAAATGTTAAAACACTTGAAAAAGGCAAAAAAACACATAAAGAACATTGGTTCCCGGGATTTTTGAGAACTGGAGCTTGTAGCCTAGAATTTTTCTTTCTAAATTATGTGAAAATCATCTTGTTTACTCACTTACAGAAAACAATATATTGATTTACATTTTCTAAGACACTTTTTGTTGGTAAAAGTCATATGCGAGTAGGCGTCAACTATCATGAATATCATTGTGATTTACACCTGAGAAGACAAAAGACCTGCATAATGAGCTGCATAATGAGCCTTTCAGTCATCTGTGCCACTGTGAGGGAGGTGTTAAAAGAAAGAATGTGAGAACAAAATAAATCTATATAATTTTATGTTTGTAGTTTATTTAGAATATATTTAATTATCTCACAACATAATTTAATATCCACTTGGGGGAGCAGTTAAACAGTTTATCAGGAACAATCAAAGCTGACTTTCAAACAAATTATTTGGCATGCTTACTCCAGTCACACAATCCTTTAGAAATCCTTTTAACAATCTTATTTTCTACAAAAAAAACATTTATTGTTGTTATTATTATCATTATTATTATTATTAATGTTGAAAAGAGCTGAGAATATTTTTTAGATTTTTTAGGGGGAATAAATTGAAAGAACAGCATTGTTTTTACATTTGTTAGCCTACAGTTATTTATTTGTTACATTTTTTACATCAAGCTTTTGAATGGTATAGTATTGTATATTGTTATTGAAACTTCATAATGTTTCACTTGATTATATATTTAGTCAGGAATTATAGTTTGGAAAAAGTCTTTGGAAAAAGTCTAACTAGTAAAATGTTTACACTATATGTGAAAACTAGTACAAGTATATAAATAAATAAAAAGAGACTTACTCATGTTTATGATCTCTGCTGAATAAAGTGCTTCATTCTTTTTTTTTTTTGAGGAAATCCATTTCTCAAATCCTCAACCACATGACATCTTTTTGGGGTGAATAATGTCGTATTCCTCTCATCGCGAAGCAAACAGTAAAATAAAAACTTGAAGAACAGTCTGGCTGCTTTTTCTTCTGTTATGGGCGTATTCAAGCCGCGCGCTTCAGTTTGAATCTGAATAGTGCGTTCAGCGCGGGGGCGTGGTCACATTAGATATAATGAAGGGAGACATGAAAAACAGACATCGCATTGTTTTCATATGGATTACTTTATCACAGAAAATCATTTTCGGCAGCACTTGTTTAGTTTAAAAGTAGACATGTCAAGCTTTCTATAGATATCTCTCTCATGTCTCTACCTTGAATATTCACGGAGTTACAGTTCATATTAATGACGTGTTTGTAAATAAAGATCAGCGCAGACAAAGGCTGCAGACAGCACACCTTGTTTGTTATCTTTATTTTATAAGTGCACAAAGTTTTGTTGTTATTATGTCTGTATCCAAAAAAGTAGACCCTTTACAGATTCGATTGATGTATTGCTCTTATTTGTATGATTAAAACTGAAAGTGTAATTTAAGTTCTTTTCGGGGTTATCAGGAGAAAATGACTCAAAACGCGTATCCGCGTTAATCGACTCGAAAGTTTCCATTTTGGGGTGGAGTATCCCTTTAAATCTGTGTTTACTTTTGTGTGATGCTGTCTATTTTAAATGTAGAATATTTCTCTTCTAGACTTCAGTTGTACATGTTTTTACTGTACACATGTTTACTGTTTACTGAAGAATAATTTTTAACTGACAACAAACAGGCCACAGATGTGGTTCACGGAAATAAATTCAAAATAACAATGTTCTGTTAATAATGACATGGAATATGCCTGAAGTATCAGTGGTGACATGAGAGCTTTAATGGTTCTTTTAGTGCTAACTGTGTGTTTATCTGACAGGTGGCACAGAAAATGTATAGAAATGAGAAATCTGGTTCTCGCTTACGGTGGTTCGAGGGTTTGATGGCGCGTCTTGGCGTGAATTGAGGTCTAGTGTGGATTTGCTGACGCCTGGCGCCAGGTTGTCTGTTCTCTTCTGTCCTGAGGAACTCGCACGTGCATTGACCCGCTTAAGAATGTCACTCAAAGTGCTGAAAGTCTTGCTCCGTGACAGTTCTGATGACTTCTGTGAGAAAAGCAAACAACATCCCTTAACTACACTAAAATCACTGTAATGAATGGCATTGAGTGACCTGCGGCTTTCATAAAATGGTGGCTATGAGAGCAATAATAACAAAAAAGGATTTATACATGTGTAATGTGTGTCTGTGTTTACACAAAGCTCTGGCATGAAACTCTAGATGGCGCAGTCCAATATGTCTAACTTAAAAGGGTCATATGATGAGATTTCAAGTTTTCCTTTCTCTTTGGAGTGTTACAAGCTGTTCATGAATAGATAAGATCCCTAAAGTTGCAAAGACTTAAGTCTCAAACCCATAGAGAAAATCTTAATAAAAGTTTAGACTCGTCCACGCCCTAACTAACTCTAACTCACAGACTGTAAGTATGTTTTCATATTTAAAGATTTTGCCTCTGATAATTCAAACGTGAGTTTTGAGCAGTATAACATTAGGGTAGCACTTTTTGTTTGTCATTTCTCCGATCAAACATGCAAACATGGTTTTATGTTTTTGCAGCGCGACGCAAAGGGTAAAAAGACAGTATAAGTCATTATGATCAGTTATTATGTTCTCACTGGATGCAACAAATGTCTCATTTGTAATGGGTTTTATTGGTTTTGTCTTGTCGTGCAGGGAGGTGGGTAGCATTTCCGTCTCACGCTTGAGGCATTCAGCCAATCACAACGCACTGGATAGCTGACCAATCAGAGCACACCACACTTTTCAGACCGATGAGCCTTGTAAAAATCAATGCGTTTCAGGAAGGCGGGGCATAGAGGAGAAACAATAATCTACAGTATGTGGAAAATAATGTGTGTTTTTTTTACCTTAAACCACATAAACACATTTCATTACACCAAATACACAAAATAATGTTCTTTTTTTAGCAAAGTCATATGACCCCTTTAATATGACATAATGACATCATTATCACTTGTCACTGCTGATTGGTTCTCTCCTGTATCGGTAGCCAGTGAGTTTGCTGCTCATCATTAAAATACTTATTTAGTGCTTGTGGTAGCACTTAAAGCATATGAGAGGGGACCCCCCTTAAAATGCGATTGGGCTAGTTTTGAGTAGAAATTGGTTGGGTGTTTGTTAAGAAAACCTGGCAACCCTGCTCTTCACCTTCCCCAGCTCCACCTGTATAGATCTTCTACAAATTAATCTTTGTTGTCATGAATAATGACTTGGAAGGATGAATAATGTATAATTGAATTCAACAATACAAAAATTGTTTACATTCAATTACATAATAATATTACATTAATATAGAATTTATTTAACATGCATATATAGGCTATTTTATGGGAGCTAAGAATCTGGTTCATGCAATCAAATTTTAAGGCTGAACATCGTTATATGTTAACATACAGCAGCATACCTTCAAATTAGCTTGTGTGGGTCCTTCAGGGTTCATCTTATCTCCTAAAACTCTGTCCCTCCTCTGGTAAGGCTCTCGTCTCCCGGAGGCCCCGAGCTCTTCCTCTGATGTCATGTCCATATGGTGAGCCCGAGATTTGTACACAGGAAACCTCTCCTCACTTTCCGCATTCAGTAGAGGATACGTGATTCTGTCAGGGATCTGTAGAGGCCTTTGGATGAAAGAGATTAGCACAACTTTTGTTAACATCTATTCAAATATTTGTATTTCGCTATACTGGTCTTTCTGAATGTCTCTTTTGGACCGGTTGTAATATTTACCTGTTCACCACCTCATTGGAATGTATATCTCCTGGAGAATAATGTCGCCTACAACAGAAGACCATGTGTGTTAAGCACAAACACATCTAACAATACATCTGTATGGATGAAATTACATAATAAGCCTTTTGAGAAATACCGACCTTGGTCTTTGATATTCTGTATGCCTTATATCTGACAGAAACATTGAACTAAACCTGAAATGCAATGAGATAAGACATAAGTAAACATGTTTGTATAGAAAAAGCCTTCTGGAATGAATATTTGACCCAAATCTGAAATACAATAGGAAGTAACTTCAGGATTGTGATCTTTAAAGTTATCGCAGCTTAGAGAATATGAAATAATATTATAAAACGGATTGTATTATTGTAACAACTATAACAACGTATTGCTGTGTCTGTGTGTTGCTCGGTAACCACTTTGTTTGCAACCACAACCGTTTCTGAGGAACTACATTGTTTGGCGGAACAATAATGTATTTATTGTATATATATATATATTTGCTTTGTTTTATTTAGTGAAACCTCACTACGTGTATGGAATAACCATTTTATAAAAGCAATAAGTCCAGTGAAGCTGTGGTTTACAGTGAATTTATTACAGCTCCGTGTAATGCCTAAAGGTATTTGCACACGGAGTCCAACATTTTTGGTTGCATTTTTTCGTTTCGTTTTTTTTTTTTTTTTTCGTTATCCCTTCCTATCAAAATCTTTCTACGAATGCGAAAAATGTAACTGAAAAAAGTTTTGGAGGCAGTGTGTAAATGTGATTGACACAATGTGAGGTCGTATTTACTTTTAACGTGCGAAAATTTCAGACGAGAATTTCAGATACAGTATTCAATGTCCTTAACAATGCCCTATAGCTTTTATAAATCAAAAAGTCCCTTTAAGACAAGTCACATCACTCGGCATCTCTGAAATGCCTCTCAGGCATGCAATGCAATCTCTTTATTTGGGAAACATCAAATTTTCTAAAAAGTGTTCACTAAGCTTGCAATTAAATTTCATATTTGAAATCACCAAAGAAATCTGACAACTGTGTCATAAATGTTTATATACTTATATACTTTATATAATTATATACTTTATAATTGCCTTTATTTGCAATTATACACAAATCTAACAAATTTGTAAAAGTTTAAGACAGTGATGTCTACATTGTATTTTCACAACATCACAAAATAATATTATATTTAGTCAAATTATATTGTTTATCATAACACTTTCAGGACAGCTAATTCTTTTTTAAGATTTATTTTAAGCGTTTTTACCTTTTTTATCATAAGACAGATCATAATAAGGAGGGCGGTATCAGGAAAGGTCCTTGAGTCAGGATTCGAACTCGGGACGCCCTTAAGCGCAAAAGCACTGAATGTCGATATAGCTGTATTATGATGTCATAAGACCGTTGATCTTCGAAACAGAAATGACGATCTTTTTGATGAATTCTGAAAAAGCGTCAGGACGATGAGGAAGAGACGAATTGTTGAATAAAGTCGTTACTTTTGTTTTCTTTGTGCACAAATATTATTCTTGTAGCTTCATAAAATTACGGTTGAACCACTGATGTCACATGTTTTTTTTTTTTATATCGTTGTCCTTGTTTCTGGACCTTGATCGTGTCAGTTGCGTTGCTGTCTATGCAGGGTCATGGATTTCATCTAAAATATCTAAATATGTGTTCTGAAAAGGAACGAAGGTCTTATGGGTTTGGAACAACATGATGGTGAGTAATTAATGACAAATTAAAATTTTCATTTTAGGGTGAACTATCCCTTTAAATTGTTGCTATTTTTTCCAAACTAATCTGTTCAAAGGCTACTTAAAAGAGTTGTTTTTGTAGTCTTCTCATATTTTGTGTGAGCACTATTCCTTTAAGTGACTGTGACACAATCACTTAAAATGTAATTAATGTGCACTATGCTTTACTTACTTGCCGTCCTCTGGATAACCTTGCACAAGTCTGCTGTTGAAGTCATTGTAGGGAGGCTCCCATCTTCCCGGATGTCTGTCCAGCTGGTGTCGATGATGAAAGGGCACCTCAGCAGCATCAGGTGGACTAAGAGGGCTGTTCGAGAATCTCTGGATGACCCCCATCGCCTCCCAGTCCAGGAACCGGTCAGTAGGTGGAGGTGGAGGACTAGAGATGAACTCTGTGAGTTCGACTTTATTAATGTTCAATGGCTGTAGTTTTTTTAATATTTTGGGCTCGGTTGCTTGTTTTCCAGTTTTCCATGCATCTGGGATTGGGAGAGAGTCAGCGTAGAGGATCCTAAACTCACGATCGAAAGATTCAACCACGCGGCCGCTTAAGACTGTGACGAGCTGACGGTGCAAGTGAGCATCGCTCCAGCTAAGACTGACCAGGACACAGAAAACAAATCAAGAGATTATAAAGGATTTCGAAGTGGTACAACTCCCAAAAAGTAGCACCATAAATTCTAGCCTAATATAAATCGTCCATATGACTCGTGCACAATTCAAAACTCATTCTTCCACATATTTCAAACATGGCGTCTCATTGCGCACTTGGCTCTTGACAGCCAACAACGTGCTTTCAATGTGATTGTCAGTCTTTATTAACAGTAGGCTACAATTCAAAATGTTGGGGTCAGTAAGATTTTTTTTTTTTTTTTTTTTTTAGAAATTAATACTTGTATTCAGAAAGGATGCATTAGATAATATTACTGAATATTTAAATGCTGTTCTAAAAAACCCTGGAAAAAAAGATCATGGTTTCCACAAAAATATGAAGCAGCATGTTTTCAACATTGACAATGTTTCTTGAGCAGCAAATCAGCAGACTGATTTCTGAAAGATTGTGTGACACTAAATATTGGAGTAATGATGCTGAAAATCCAGCTTTGCCTCAGAGATTACATCTTAAAATATATAAGAGATTACATCTTAAAATATATATTCAAATAGCAAACTATTCAAAAGTGTAATATTTCAATATTTCATTTTCACTATATATTTGGAAAAATAAACGCAGCCTCTGCGAACATAAGAGAGTTCTTAAAAAGTAAAAATAAAAAAATACCTTTTTAACAGTTGTGTACTTTAACAGCTGTGAAAGAGATGAACAAATTGTTCCCACAAACTGTTAACTTGTCTAATTGTCTGTATAATGTAGGGGTGGTGTGGCTTATACAGTAGTCTTTAAAGGTATGAGCTGGCAACCCAAAAGCTGGTTCAAATCCAGGAATGTTCCCACCCATGTTCCCTAGAACAAGTCTTCAACCGCAGCGAATGTGTTTCTTAGCTGATTTATGAGCTCTATTACTGTATAAAACCGTTCTTTACCTGTAGCTCCCAAAGATCACCGTCTCCAGATCCACCAACACAAAGTTGTCCTTCAGTTCTCCGACCACCATCTTAGTGTCGCGCGTCAGGTACTTTTTACCTCCAAGAATGCGCACCATGATATTCTGGAACATGTGGAAGAGACTCCCGTGAACTACATTGCAAAACCGAATGTTTGAGAACCTTTTCTCATGAATTTATAGCTCAAGCGATTGTTCCGTTGATTTCCGATGCATTGAAAACTTTAGGAATTTCAGCTTTTAACCAAAGGTCAGTTCCTGTTAAGTTTCAGAGATGTGGAGTGATTTAAACCCAAGCACGTCAATCATCTGCACCAGATGAATGTGGCTGAACCTGTTCATCACTGCTTTGAGAGGTCTACTACTTCATACTTACAGAGACAGAAAGAGAAATATAATCTGTGATGGAGAGTTACATTTGCTAACAGATGCAGAAGGTGTGTCTAGGTCTTTTGTTTAGAGGAACAGCCTAAAGGTCAGTCTGTTAAGGTGTGCATGGAGGTTTTGTGGTCTAAAGGTTGTATAACTGGCTTTAATATTATAATAAAAGATTTTTTTAATGCTAATCACGCTAAGAAAAGTGGTTCTTTTAAAAACTGTTCATAAAAAGTTACTTTGCGGACACTAAAATTGTTCTTCGACCTTTATTTTAAGTCTTGTCAGTTAACTGAAATAAAGTCAGTCTACTTTTTTCCAAGGTACAACTTTTTATTCGTTTTTTAAATTTGGATTTAGTTTACTATATCCACTCACTGGATGTTGAAGCCGGTGCAAAAAGCAGTTCTCTTCCGCGGTTCTTTTGTTGAGGATGATGTAGACAGGAACCCCCCGTGATGCAGCGATTTGGAGGTCACCAATCACAGCGCTGTCCGACAATTTATCGGTTACAACAGCAATCAGCTGTCCAACACAAATGCAAAAAAACATATATTTATGTATGTTTACAGGAAACTTCATATGCAACATCATTCTAAAGTGTCTGCTTTTAAAATAGTTCTGTGTAACAAAATCTGTTAAATGTATAGATTAAAAAAGGCAGTTGTGGCTGCCAAAATATTTCCATGAAGAAGAAAAAAAATACAGTAGCATGCATTCCAGCTACAAGTTCAAGTTAATACTAATACAGTATTCATAAGTATATAGATAATGTATAATCATACTGTATATAGAAGTTGCACAAAACATATAAAACACCATTTTGGTAACACACACGAAACTAAAATAAAGCAATAAACATTAATTTAAAAACATAAGACATAACATAAAACCAAAATGTACATAACCAAAAAGAAAATGAACTATTTCAATGAAAAACCATGACATTTGAAGTGTCACACAGGGAATTCTGGGAATGTCAGTTTACAGTTTTTCATTGTAATTTATAATTCTTTTTGCCATTTCATTTCTAAATTACTGTTCTGTAAAGTTTCTGTAGCATTTTAACCATTAAAATTAAGATAATTATTTTCCAAATTCAAACCATGTTTCAAAACCATGAAGATAACTACAATAACAACTATATGCATTGTTTATTATTGTCGACTGCCACTTTAAATGCTCTAGCTCCAGCTCAGGTGCATTCTGATTGGCTGTCAATGGTTTTAAGGTTTTATGGATCAGCTGGGAAAAAAACAAGATTCCAATGACCTCATTCCTCTGTGCTGCTATCACTATAGTTGTATTGTGAATCTGCTATTTCTTTAAATTAAGAATTACATTTTAAATCCATATCTTTATTGTTGTAGTAACCATCATTCTTGGTCTGATGGACCTTAAGGTCAACCTCTTTGTTTTAGCTCCAAGGATCTGGGCTGCATTTCCCCAAAGCATCATAACCCTAAGTAGATCACAGAACCATTGAGAACGCTTTTGAGAAAACTTACCTTAGTGGCTCCTTGTAGGTGTCTCCTGAGGATTTCCCGTATGGTGGGCATCTGCTCTGCAGGAGGGTTGGTGTAGACGTGAATCTGTCCCATGTCCATCCAGATTGTCTTTTCCGGCCATCCCAGTTCCAAGCATGGCGCCGGAGTGTCGGACTCTGTGGGAAAATAATGTCCAGAGAAGTCCTCCCCATCAGAGCCGACCTCCACCTCACCGTTTCCATCCTCCTGGTTTGCATCGCTTTGATGATAGTCTTCGGCCCAGCCGGAGATCTGGTTCACTTCGCCAGGGGACAGGAACGATCCGATTTGCTCTTGGTGGAGTTTGGTGTAGAAAGCCTCATGACCGGAGCTCACTAGGCTTTCCACACAATAGCGCTCCTCCTCGCAGTGCAAGAAGTCCGGACTAGACTCTGTCAGTGGAGTGAAGACGATGCTCTCGTTGAGGCTCTGCTCTTGAGTGTTTGACATGATTGGAGCCTGAAGACGGTTGGAGATATCCTTCTACTACTAGGAAAATGACTGGAAAATTACATGTTGACATGTAAACAACAACTGACAGCTGTTCTAAGTTACTTGGAGGAGGGGGTTGGAGAATTATTTAGATAGTTGAGGTTCTTCTTCATGTGTTGAATATTTAACCCTTTTTAAACACCTGTAGAAAGGCTGGATACTTCATGGTGGAATTGTTGCCATCGTCCCGGGACGATTTAGAGAGCTTTGAAATGACCTGGAATACAGACTTGAGGGAAAACAACAACATTAGTTTTTTGAAAAAGAGATGAGTTTAATAATATTGAATGTGCACCTGTGGTGTACTTTAATACAAAAAAAGCACTTGCAGATAATGTAATATTAATTAAATAAAAGGTTATGTGTGCTTAAAGAAAGTTACTATTTAAAATGTGCATATTTTAATAATGTCAAATTAAAAGTATACTTTTAAGGTATATTTTAAGTAATGTTTTTATAAACTTGCCATGCTTTAAAGAAGTACACTTATTTAGACTAGCATACTAAAGCACAGTACCTTACTTGATTATAATTTTAACTGCAGTATTTAATATTTCATTTAAAGTTAATATGTTGAACAACATCATTACAAATGTGTAAAATACATGACAAATACATAAAAAAATACATGAAATACAAGTATTAATAGAAATTATATATTTCAGTTTACCATAAATGTACACACTGACTATATTTCAAAAGACAGTAATTATACAATTGCATATAATAATGTACTTCAGTGAACCAGTTAAAGTTTAGCTCACTGCATTTAACGTAAAAATAAACTACGGGTTATTTTTATTATTATTATTTAATTGCAATTAACATGCAGTTAAGTGTCTGAGAACATTACATCCAGTTCTCACTTAAGTATATGCTTTAAAATGAATAAAGACTATTTTTTAAAGTAAACTTAAGTGTACTTCTTTTCCACAAGGACCAATCTGAAATAAAATTACAAGCATATTTTAGCAAACTTTAACCATATTAACCATATTTCAAGAGACAGCAGAAGTTATTATGAAATTAAATATAAATATGTATTAAGTCCTAAGCATTTCAAAAGCACTCATAAAGTTCAGCCAGTTGCATTTGAACTTTTATACATCTACCTTTAATTACACATAACATGCAATTAAGTCTCCAAAAACTTTACACTAAGTTCGCACTTAAGTACTAAATATTCTTTTTAAAAGTAATATTTTTTAAATATAATACGCTTTGTATATTTGATGCCAAAATCTATTTTATACCAACACTTTACAAGATAATGTACTAAAAGTCAAGGCTTACCTGTCTGTCTCTCTCAAACACCCTCAGTCCATTGACTCTTTCCATCAAGTTCTGTCATATCGCTGCTATCTCCTCCCATTCTAAATGGCCTCTCTCTGTCTGGTGTTAAATTACTCCCCGTCATCAGCCAATGTGAGCAGCTAGTCATCACTGCAATCTGCCCATTTTTAGCTTTCGCCCAAATCCTCGTCTTAAGTCAGAATATCACCAGCAAACCATCCCCAAAACATGCTCTGGTCTCCCTCAGCCTAAATCTGATTTTAGATTTCTTTCCTTGTTGTGTCTTTAGTAAACACTTCCCTGTGGCCGGCTCGCTATCGTGACTGGTTCTACCAGCTGAGCCAGTCTTCTCCGGGGAGCAGAGATTGAGACCTTCCTTCCCTCCCAGCTACAGTCAAAAGGGGGCGAGGCTGGAACTCAACACCTGCTAGCGCTCTCTTTTCACATCATACACCTCTGGTTGCGTGGGCATGAGGTTACAAGAATATAAGATATTAAGACACGTGCAGGGAAGCTACATGTTCGAAGGAGTGTTTTAATCCACTGAAGAAAGTATGCAGAGCTCACCTTTGCTCACCTTTGGGTTTTGCATGAGCAAGTTACTGGAATGCATGCTACTCATGCAATTAATGCACACATTCCTCTTTAATCACCACATCTATGTGCAGTGCCATATTTATTTTGTGCCTAGACAGAATCAACAGTGCTTTTCAAAGCAAAGAATGTGTAGTATGA
The DNA here is from genome assembly GCF_963082965.1 of Carassius carassius. Classification (NCBI taxonomy): domain Eukaryota; kingdom Metazoa; phylum Chordata; class Actinopteri; order Cypriniformes; family Cyprinidae; genus Carassius; species Carassius carassius. Next base: position 18,091,960 of record NC_081798.1, read on the forward strand.
TGGTCTATTGTCATGCTGATAAGTCAACTAAACACAATGATAAAGATTTGTTAGAACATTAAGTATTTCAATTAGCAGATTGGTACAAAATAACAACTATTTTTACTGATTGAATCTCATTACTGTGTAAACCACTTAAAGAGAACCATGACTTACTCGATATCAAACATTTTCTAGTGGACACTTGTCGATCCTACTTGAACTGCAGCATTTTTGTGGAACGATTGTTCTTTTTCTGTTTATTCATTGTTGCACTGAAGGTTTCCTCTAACCTGAAACATCATATCTTCTGTTGTCATTGTTAAGAAATATTTTATTTATAAAGTTTGCATACATAAAAGCATAATACAAATGCACATGGGCACATATTTAGGATTGGAAAATAAGACAGTATTAAAGTTTCCAGTTTTGGGAATTCTGACAGTTTGATTTGTAAGAAACTTTTCTGTGTTTTTTACACTCCAGTTTCCTTAAAGCATTATTTAAAGTAACAGTTCACCCAACAATGAAAATTAGCTGAAAATTTGTTTATTCATGGGATCAGATTTGGAGAAATGTAGCATTGCACCATTTGCTCACCAATGGATCCTCTGCAGTGAATGGGTTCCGTCAGAATGAGAGTCCAAACAGCTGAGAAAAACACCACAATAATCCAAAAGCCATCCAGTACGTCAGTAACATCTTGTGAAGTGAAAAGAGGCACATTTCCCATAAACAAATCAATTTTTGAGGCCTTTTCATTTTAAACTGTCGCTTCTGGACAAAATATCAGTTCATAATTCATAACAATGCTTCCTCCAGTGAAACAGTCCATCTCCTGTTGTTCTCTCACATCAAAATCTACTGAAATATTTGTTTAGAACCATATTGGACTGCTTGTAAACGGTGTGCATATTTCTCTCCTGATTCAGACTAGACGACTGTTTCACTGGAGAAGTAAATATTATGGATAGAGGAGTCAAATTTTAGCTAGGACATTTAGCACCTTAATGATGTATTTAATTAAAAACTCACGTGTATTATTTTAATGTTTTTATCAGCTGTTTGGACTCTCATTCTGACGGCACCCATTCACTGCAGAGGATCCGTTGCTGAGCAAGTGATGTAATGCTAAATTTCTCCAAATCTGTTCCGATGTACGCCTTAGACATTCTGTCGGTGTCAATCATTTAGAAAATTTAAATTTTCCTTTAAAAAATAAGTTTGCACCAAAATCCCACTTGATTGGCAGCATCAAACTTACAGCAGCAGCTTCCCCACTATGGGAAAATACAGCAAGTTTTTTTGCAAAAAAAACTGGCGAGCTAGTTGGTGAGAAAATCAGGCCTGTTTGCGCAGATGCACATAAAGTGCGCCACTGATAAGTAAAAGAGGCACACACACCCACGCTAGAATGTAACAGTAGCCGAAATGACCTTTTTCCAGTTCACGAGAATCTTGAAGAATCGCACTCCTTTGAAAGGTGTAGATGAGAACAGCTCCAAACGCCGCAAAACCTGCAAGAGTGAACAGAGCGAATGGAGTGGGAATAAAAAAGTGGCCACAAGGGGGCAGCACATATGGTACTGCATAGGGAGTGAGATTATGATATGAACCTTCTGCCTACGACCCTACATGAATAAAAAATAAGGAAACACTTTATTTTAAGGTGTCCTTGTTACACGTTACATATACTTACCATAGTACATGTAGTTAATATTACTCATTCAGTATTTAAATGTAAGCCTATCATTGCACTGTAACAAGGACGCCTTCAAATAAAGTGTAACCAAAAATAAATACAAAGTTTGATTTTATATACCTGCAAATAGTTGGCAAAAGCCAGTAAAGTAGAAAAGACCTCCTCTGGACATGGTGAAGAGCTGTCTGAGGAACACCATGAAGGAGATGGAAGAGAGCACCACAGACAAGATCATGAGGGCCTGGACTGACTGCAGCCATTCTGAGAGAAAATCACACACCAACAACAACAGTTACTCGATTTTAACAAATACATGTAGTTACTATAGTTTGATAGCACTGCCCTGCACCACATTTGCTGAAAGAAATCAAATACTTGGATCCTCGTACTAAGTTTAAGTGCTGATTCCAAAAAATAGTGGCTGTTTTAGTGCCTGCATGTCACAAAAAAATGATGCATTTCATACCATTTTTGCTTTTACAACCATTTGTAAGGTGAAGTATTGTTTTATTCCTTAATAAGCAGAAAACTGTCATTAAGACAAATTTCTTGTAAATGTATCAGATCAGCAGATTTGTGAGCATTCACCAGTTGTCCTGGACTCCTGATGATTAAATCCAGTGGTTATATTCATTATTTGATTATTAGATCTGTTATTGAGTGTTAGTTACCCACCACTGTCTTTGGCAGAAGCACATAACCAGGGTCCTGTGGCGTTTTCATAGATGCACTTATACCAGAGATCTGTGTTCTCTGTGTCTCCCCAAGACCACCAGGACTAGAGAAAAATAATAATAATTATACAATGAAATAAGAAGAAATAAAATGCAACAAATGAAAAAATATATATATTTGTATAGCTTTGTTAGATAAAGAAGCTTCAGGTCTGTAAAAGAAAATGCATAAGAAACTCAGAAACCTCAGAACTCTATATGCATTTGCACATTAGGCAGATGTTTCTTTATTGTAGTAACTATGGGTAAGATAGCTTTTTGTGCATTATGACTAACCTTCTCCATGGTGGCAATGAAAAGCATGGCAAGGGTGACCAAATGCAGAACGGTCACAAACATCAACAGGAATGCCATTTTAGTGGATCCTGCAAGCAGAATAAAAGGTTCTGGTTGAGAAATGGAATCTCACAGAAAAAAACGGAGGAATCACTTGGGATTTAATCAGTGTATGTGTTTTGGAAAGCCTCTGATGTGGCCGTCATTAAGGAGCTCTGTGTAAACAGCAGTTTGTGTCTGATCTCCAGATTTGAAAGAAACTAAACAGATCTCCTGTTTCTGTACGCATCCCAATCATACCACCATTTAAAAGATTGCAAGTGGTAAGTTAAGTCATTAGGGCTGTATTTATTTAATCAAAAATACAGTAAAAACAGAAAATATTATTACAATTTCAAATATCAGTTTTCTATGTCAATATATATTTTAAATGCAATCTATTTGCTGTGATGCAAAGCTGAATAACTCCAGTCTTTTGAAATCATTCCAATATGCCTGATTTGCTGCTTAATAAACATTTCTTATTATCATCAATGTTCAAAACAGTTGTGCTGCTTCGTATTTTTGTGGAAACCGTAGAACATTTAGTTTTTTTATGATTCTCTGAAAGAACAGCATTTATTTGCATTAGAAATCTTTTGGAACATTTTAAGCATCTTTACTGTCACTTAACGCATCCATGTTGAATAAAATTATTAAACTAATCATGATTCCAAACTTCTGAATAGTAAAATATATGTTGACATATTAATCAAAATGATGCTATTTGCTGATGGCGACTTTTCCAGGGAAAAAATGTAGGACTTGCGTGTGAACCTGTAATAATACTTCACCTATAAATGAGTTTTCACCTCACTGCTAGACACTTTTCCGAGACTCAAAACATGGCTACACCACAAACCTTCCATGACTTCTCCATCCAAAAGATGAACAGAGACTTCTGGTTGAACAAACACAATGTCCATTCATAAATATGGACTGTGTGATGGATCTGGATTGGGAAGGAAGATTGGGAATGACACAAGCTGATCCCAAGATTGCACACCCTTCTCTGTCACGACAGAGTAGTGAAAATATCTCACGGTGCATGCAAGGATCTCTTTCCAAACCAGAGACCAAGAGGCCCTTTAAGATTACGTATTTAGTCAACATTCCCCAACTCTGGTTTTCATTAACTCGACCCCCATCTCTCCATATTTACATGCAGGAGCGTTCCTGGCACCGACTCGGACAGTTATATCTCTTTAGTGCCATTCAAGATCACAGATGAGTTGTAATTACTGCTCATAAAGTACATAGATCTTACAGCAATGTAGAATGGACTAGCACATGTAATTAAGACATTTTGGACAGGTTTGAGAGAATGATCACATAGTCTTCTAGTCCGTTTGGTTGCAGCTAATTTGTACTTCTAAGGTTTGTACTGTATAAAACCAATGAACAAGAATATCTCAGAGAACATACCGGTAGTTTGATGCTTAATAATAATAAAAGTTCTTTCTTCTTAGGTTAAGCACTTTAACTCTTTTATAGTTGTTGTTGTTTTTTTTAAAGGTTCTTGATGTGACTTTTAGGTTCTGTATGAGCATGTCGTTATAGTCTCATGCATTAATAATGTACAAGTGAAGACCTTGGGTTCTTTATTCACCAGTACATCCATCCAGCAGCTTTCTGAAGAACTATGGCACTTTAAAGGTTCTTCTAATGCACATAAACTTTAACCTTAGAAGTGGAAATGCTTTTTTGTTGTTGAAGAAGTAAAAATCATGCTTACCTTGTGTAGTCGTACCAACAGATCTTCTTTGGTCTGAAGGGCTGTGTTGTTCCTCCGTGTCTTCACACACACACACACACACACACACTCTCCACAGTCTCCCACGTTTGGGGAAAACGGTCCAGGAAGGAATGCAGGCTTGGTTAGAGGAGGAGTTCTCTTCAAAGCTCCAGAAAAACTCTGGGTTTGTTTTACAAACTAAAAATGGGCTTCTAGTTGTGAGTCCACCCAAACCCTGAGAGAGTCTGTTACATAATTACACAACAGTCAATGCACTGATGTTCTGCTTTTAGATTCGGCAATAAAACTATTTTGGTGTACATGTGCATGTGTATATATAAAATTACGTTTAAATATATTTACATTTTTGGGACATCCAGGAAAAATCATATAAAAATAAGAAAATAAAACTCTACAAATACAGAACATTTTCTGTGAGGGTAAGGGTTATAGTATTTATAATTATCTCAGTATAACAACAGAAGTCAATGGAATTTACACATTTAGAAAGAATATATATATATATATATATATATATATATATATATATATATATATATATATGTATATATATATATATATACATATATTTAAAAAAAATAGAAAAAGTGTAATATTGTAAAATATTATTATGGTGTAATATAAAGTTTTTCTATTTTAATATACAGCTGAATTTTCAGCATCATTCCTCCAGTTCTTAAGAAATCATTCTAACATGCTGATTTAATATCAGTGTTGAAACTGTTGTGCTGCTTAATATTTTTACAGGAGTAATGGCTGATGGGAATTCAGCTTTGCATTACAGAAATAAATTATATTTTAAAGGATACTAAAACTGAAACCATTATTTTATATTGTAATAACATTTTGCAAGATTACAGGTTTTTTTTCTTTCTTTCTTTCTTTTTCTTTTTTTAAACAAACAAACAAAAAATGCAGCCTTGATGAGCATAAGAGACTTCTTTAAAAACATTTAACATTACAAGTCTTACTGATCCCAAACTTTTGAATGGTAGTGTGTGTATATATACAGATACATATACATTCACCTAAAGGATTATTAGGAACACCATACTACTGTGTTTGACCCCCTTTCGCCTTCAGAACTGCCTTAATTCTACGTGGCATTGATTCAACAAGGTGCTGAAATGATTCTTTAGAAATGTTGGCCCATATTGATTGGATAGCATCTTGCAGTTGATGGAGATTTGTGGGATGCACATCCAGGGCACGAAGCTCCCGTTCCACCACATCCCAAAGATGCTCTATTGGGTTGAGATCTGGTGACTGTGGGGGCCATTTTAGTACAGTGAACTCATTGTCATGTTCAAGAAACCAATTTGAAATGATTCGAGCTTTGTGACATAGTGCATTATCCTGCTGGAAGGAGCCATCAGAGGATGGGTACATGGTGGTCATAAAGGGATGGACATGGTCAGAAACAATGCTCAGGTAGGCCCTGGCATTTAAACGATGCCCAATTGGCACTAAGGGGCCTAAAGTGTGCCAAGAAAACATCCCCCACACCATTACACCACCACCAGCAGCCTGCACACCCCTAAATGCACTGAAGCAACTGCCATGTGACTGGTTGATTACAACCCGAATTCCGGAAAAGTTGGGACGTTTTTTAAATTTTAATAAAATGAAAACTAAAGGAATTTCAAATCACATGAGCCAATATTTTACTCACAATAGAACATAGATAACGTAGCAAATGTTTAAACTGAGAAATTTTACACTTTTATCCACTTAATTAGCTCATTTAAAATTTAATGCCTGCTACAGGTCTCAAAAAAGTTGGCACGGGGGCAACAAATGGCTAAAAAAGCAAGCAGTTTTGAAAAGATTCAGCTGGGAGAACATCTAGTGATTAATTAAGTTAATTGATATCAGGTCTGTAACATGATTAGCTATAAAAGTTTTGTCTTAGAGAAGCAGAGTCTCTCAGAAGTAAAGATGGGCAGAGGCTCTCCAATCTGTGAAAGACTGCGTAAAAAATTGTGGAAAACTTTAAAAACAATGTTCCTCAACGTCAAATTGCAAAGGCTTTGCAAATCTCATCATCTACAGTGCAGAACATCATCAAAAGATTCAGAGAAACTGGAGAAATCTCTGTGCGTAAGGGACAAGGCCGGAGACCTTTATTGGATGCCCGTGGTCTTCGGGCTCTCAGACGACACTGCATCACTCATCGGCATGATTGTGTCAATGACATTACTAAATGGGCCCAGGAATACTTTCAGAAACCACTGTCGGTAAACACAATCCGCCGTGCCATCAGCAGATGCCAACTAAAGCTCTATCATGCAAAAAGGAAGCCATATGTGAACATGGTCCAGAAGCTCCGTCATGTCCTGTGGGCCAAGGCTCATTTAAAATGGACTATTTCAAAGTGGAATAGTGTTTTAAGGTCAGACGAGTCCAAATTTGACATTCTTGTTGGAAATCACGGACGCCGTGTCCTCCGGGCTAAAGAGGAGGGAGACCTTCCAGCATGTTATCAGCGTTCAGTTCAAAAGCCAGCATCTCTGATGGTATGGGGGTGCATAAGTGCATACGGTATGGGCAGCTTGCATGTTTTGGAAGGCTCTGTGAATGCTGAAAGGTATATAAAGGTTTTAGAGCAACATATGCTTCCCTCCAAACAACGTCTATTTCAGGGAAGGCCTTGTTTATTTCAGCAGGACGATGCAAAACCACATACTGCAGCTATAACAACAGCATGGCTTCGTCGTAGAAGAGTCCGGGTGCTAACCTGGCCTGCCTGCAGTCCAGATCTTTCACCTATAGAGAACATTTGGCGCATCATTAAACGAAAAATACGTCAAAAACGACCACGAACTCTTCAGCAGCTGGAAATCTATATAAGGCAAGAATGGGACCAAATTCCAACAGCAAAACTCCAGCAACTCATAGCCTCAATGCCCAGACGTCTTCAAACTGTTTTGAAAAGAAAAGGAGATGCTACACCATGGTAAACATGCCCCGTCCCAACTATTTTGAGACCTGTAGCAGAAATCAAAATTGAAATGAGCTCATTTTGTGCATAAAAGTGTAAACTTTCTCAGTTTAAACATTTGCTATGTTATCTATGTTCTATTGTGAATAAAATATTGGCTCATGTGATTTGAAAGTCTTTTAGTTTTCATTTTATTAAAATTTAAAAAACGTCCCAACTTTTCCGGAATTCGGGTTGTAGATAATTGCATTAATGAGAAATTGACAGGTGTTTCTAATAATCCTTTAGGTGAGTGTATATGCTTTTTAGATATGTTTTTGAGATTGTTTTTACTGCCACCTTATTCATAGATGCTTTACTCTGATAATTATATTCATGCTTTTTGTTCAGGGATAGTCACATGCTGTAGTTTAGGCAATTAGAAAACTCCTACATGGAGCAATCTGGAGAATTATTTCCTGTTGGAGGAAACACAGACCACCCAGAAAACATCGGTTCACACCCATAAATCCCCCATGAAGTGTTTTAATCTGATCCGCTCCAAAAAAAAAGAACCTTCCCACTTACCAAAATGATGAACTATTTGATCTAGTTCTGTCAAATGTGTGAATAATATGAGAAAGGGGATCTAAAGTAGTTTAATTTAGTATTTTGACTTTTGTGTACTTCATCAATGATCTTAAACAATGAGAAGCAGAATTGAATTTAAAACCTGGAGACTCATCACTTGTTTGATGACATTTTGTTTCAGATCTATACAAGTGACTTTTGGTCTGTGGAACACAAAAGTAGATGTTTAGATGGAAAAGAAATAAATTGAAGAATACTGTATACACAAAAGGGAAACTTGCAGTCTTGTCGTTCTTCGATATCAGGTTTTCTGTCTGTTCTCTCCTCCATCAGACTTATAATTACCACTGATGTCACATGGACCATTTTAACAACGTCCTTACTATCTTTCCGGGCCTTGAACGTCTCAGTTGTGTTGCTGTCTATAGGGTCAGAAAGCTCTTGGATTTCATCAGAAATACCAGAATTTGTGTTCTGAAGATGAACAAAGGTCTTACGGGTTTGGAATGATACGAGGGCGAGTAATTATGACAGAATTTTCATTTTTGGGTGAACTGTCCCTTTAACATGTTTATGCCTTATAGTCGCATTTATCAGATTAGAGCTGAGTGATAAACTACATTCTGTAATGATATAAACAATCAAGCAGGCCTAACTCTTGTTTTCTTTTTGTGCAAAACTTCTGATTAGAAACTTAAGATCATCTCTCCACGAGGTGGCACCACCACACATTCAGAGCCCTTGGAAGAGGCTCCTAGGACTCAGAGAGGCTGCTCAGAGTAAACCGAAATGACTGCCTGTATGTTTATGACAGTTAACCTGATGCATGTCATTGAAATGTGCAACAAGAAGCAAGAGCATTCAATTTATAGTTTATGCAGTTTATGTGAAGATTGTTTCAAGTTAACTTAAATTAAAAGCTGTTATATTTCTGTCAGGACCACTATCATCAAAGATGGCCGACAACTAGCATAAAGCTTGGATTGGCGGTATGGCTCTGTTCATCCATGCAGCCTAGGATAGTTGAAAGCAGGGAGAGCAGCGATAACCCCGTAGGGTAAACAGAACAGAACCAACAGAAATGTATGGCAGATATCATTTATGTTCTATAATGTAATGTAAACATTTAGAAATTTGTCTGATTCAAAGGGGAGTCAGAAGGCAGAATCCTGACTGGACGAGAGGAGGAGCTGGGGATGGAGGAGGGTAATTAGGTATTGAGCAATGCGAAAGCTGCTGATAATGCTTAAGGATCTTATTTATGGGTGCTATGATAGATGTCGCATCCCTATATGTTAGACGACGTGGATCATCTGACGCAAGCTTGACTAACATGATCTGCCTGAACTAACACTACACTCGATTTTTCAAAGTCTATTAAATGTTAAAAATAATGCCTTTCAGGTAAACTGTAACAATGCATGGCATACTTAGTCAAAAAAGATGCCATTAAAAGTGTATTTAAAATATGCCATATGTTGTATCTACATTATGTCTGTCTTCACAGATCAGAGATTTAGTAACTAAGTTACGACAGCAGCTTGAGGTACAGGACGTGGAAAGACAATGAGACAAACACCTGAAGCAGGTACTCCGAGTCATTTGACTCTTCTTTGAAAGTTGATTTGGTCACTAGGTATGCTAAGGGAACTAAATGACAGATTTTTTAGGTGTCTTCTCTGGAGAATGAAGTTTGCCAGCTGAAGGCTGATCTTCAGGAGGTGCAGCAGAAGACCGGGCAGCTGTCCTTGACCAGGCCAGAGCTTTGGTCCAGGTGAAGATACCTCTATTCTCTGACCCAGGGTTTCCCAAATTGGGGTTTGAAAAGCCAAAAGGTAAAATGAACAAATAAATGTGGCTGCACAGTGAAATAAAATAAAATGGAAATCACAGTAAAGCTTAATGTTGTAATCAAATCAAAGGTTGCAATCGATTTAAAAAAGCACTACACATGTGAAGCATTGATGCAGTGTTTTTCAACATCTCCAAGTGGGTTACTTCACAGAAAATGCTTCTAACAAACGGGCATTTGTATAACGGGCATTTTAGGAGCACAGTGTGCATTGGTTCACTTTGTTTGCTCATTTGCATGATTTCAAACATTTCTGTAAACAGAAGCTTCCAAAATGTCTAGATTCTAAATGTTAAAAGAGGGTTTAAATGTTTGATAGTGAAGAATTTAGACACATAAACTAGTCATTTAAGAGATAAATATTGGTATTGTAGTGTAAAATAACAATTCTATTTTGTAATTATCAACTATTCATTTTTATTTTAGAGCATAAATGTAATTTACAGCTGTAATATATTTTAGTTAAAACAAATAAAAATAATAATTCAATTCAGTTAAATTCAAGTTTATTTGTATAGCGCTTTTTACAATACAAATCAATACAAAGCAACTTTACAGAAAATTATGTTTCTACAATATTTAGTAGTAGCTTATAAGTGGTGACTGTCAGTTTGTGCACGTATGACAGGTTTTTTTTTTTTTCAGAAAAAACAGTCAACCAGATGATGAATATTATCAACAGAAATTATTATATGATGCAGTCACACTTGTAGCAATATTTGTTATTATTTCGTATAATAAAGATGCAAGAGATCTTAGTTGGTTTCAACAGCAGCAATAAGAGACGTTTCCATATGAGATGATACAATTGCCGTACATGACAAAATAATTACAATATAATTCTGTGCAGGCCTATTTATGAATCATTTAAAATATATAATCACAATATAGCATAAAACGTTGTTCTGAAAAAAATAAGATTAAACATTTTTTGTTTACCTGCATGCTATTTGACCGTTAAACAACAGTGTGAACATGCAAATGTGTTGGTAAATTATTTGACAAAAACCCTGCTCTGACCTGATCAATGACACTGAACACACACCGTCACACTTTCTCATCAGTCACAGAACGTCCAGCTTCAGCAGGATGCAGAAGAGCAGAGGAGGATGTTTGAGGAGCTGCAGCATCCAGAACAAGATCTGCTGTCCCAGACGAGAACCAACATCACTGATGCCGAGCAGGAACACCTCAGGGTACCTGATGCAGATCTGACCATTTATAGGGTGTCTTGAACTGACAGAGAATCTTGAATTTAGTCAACAGATTGCAAGATGAAGTTGTATATACTGATACTGTATTAGCTTGTGTACTAATTAAAAATGACTTTTGTTTGCTGTACTAGCAGCTGCAACAGAACACAGCAGACTTGAGGAACAGACTAACCAGGAGTCAACAGGAGTTTGACTCTCGGAGGACAGAACTTCAGCTCGTGCTAGTTAGCGTGGACGCTGAGAGGAAGTACTTGATGTAACTTGATGCACTAAAACAACAAACTAAAATAAAAAGGAAATAAAAACTATACAGACAAGTTTTTGAACGGTAAGTTTTTTAATGGTTTTTAAATAAGTCTCTTCTGCTCACCAAGCTCACCAAGTACAGTAAAATTCGAAAAATATTTTTTACTATTTAAAATAACTGCTTTCTATTTAAAAATTTAAAAATGTAATTTATTTCTGTGATATCAAAGCTGAATTTTTAACATCTTTACTCCAGTCACACGATCCTTCAGATCTCATTCTAATATTGTTTTGCTGCTCAAAAACAATTATTATTATTATTATTATTAAGTGGAAAACAGCCGAGTAGAATTGTTTCAGGTTTCTTTGATGAATAGAAAGCTCAGAAGAACAGCATTGATCTGAAATAGAAATGTTTGTAATATCATAAATGTCTTTATCAATACTTTTGATCAATTTAACGCATCCTTGCTAAAAAAAGCTATTAATTTCATATTAGATTTGCATATTAGACTGATTTCTGAAAGATCATGTGACACTGAAGACTGGAGTAATGATGCTGAATGATGCTTTTTGCTTCACAAGATGTTAATTAATGGACTGGAGTGGTGTGGACTCCTTGTGGAATATTGTGATGTTTTTATCAGATGTTTGGACTCTCATTCTGACGGCACCCATTCACTCCAGAGGATCCGTTGGTGAGCAAGTCACATACAGTAATGCTACATTTCTCCAAATCTGTTCTGATGAAGAAACTAACTCATCTACATCTTGGATGGCCTGAGTGTGAGTAAATCATAAGCAAATGTTTATTTTTAAGTGAAGTATGACATTGAATTGACATGAAGATCAGTTTTCAACATGCAGGTCTCAACATCAATGCATTTACATAAACATAAAAAAAGAAGATAAATATAGGTCTGTGTAAACGTATGCATGTATAAACACATAATGAGCACAATAGACTGCTACAGAATTTTCTCGTTTATTTATTTGCTTACTTTTACAAAGTCCTTTCCCTTTCCATGTCTTGACTTTGCCAAGGCAAACCTTATTGAGTACCACAATTCAAGACAATTAAAAAGGTATATTTGATAATAACTAGACATGTAGTCATTTGATATAAACTGGTTAACACTTAAGTACTGTATAGATTATTTACAGCATGTTCATGCTAGGAAATAAAACTACAGAAGAGTACTGAGTACACAAGTAAACACCAATATGGTATAAAATATATATTTATATATAAAATGTAATGGTAAACAACTAGAGATAAAATGGTTAAGGCTTAAAATGTGTCAAATTAACATGTTAGTTGTTAATATTTCAACATGATAAGTATAAACATGAATAATAAGCCAAGGAGGTATTCTAGACGTTGATACAGCTACACAAATCTCATGGGCAACTCTTTTCCCCCCAGTATTGTTCTCTCCTGTGTGTGTATAATGGCTGAATCTCACAAGAACATGTCCAGGGCATATATTTCACCCTCAAATCAAAAGAAAAACACTCAAATATATTTTGAACAAAACTAAATGAAGCCTATTTTCTGAGGACCAATGAGACCAATTTTTTGTAATTTCATGACACTCGAGAAAATGTTCCAAAACAAAAAATAATATAATATTAATATTATAAAAATAAACACACTGCCATTCAAAAGTATGAAATAAGTCAAATCTTTTTTTTTTTAATTATTGAGTCTCTTTCAAGGCTGTATTTATTTGATCAATTCACTGAAACAAAAACCGTAATATTGTGAAATATGATTGCAATTTCTAATAGTGGTTTCCTATTTTAATATACTTTACATCATTCCTCCAGTCTTCAGTGTCACATGATCCTTCAGAAATCATTCTAATATGATGATTTATTATCAGTGTTATCAAACTATTGTGCTGCTTAATATTTTTTTTGGGGAACCTGTGATACTTTTTTCTTTGAATCTTTGATGAATAAAAAGTTAAAAAGATCCGCATTTATTCAAAGTATAAATATTTTCTAACAATATGTCTTTACTATAATTATTTATCCATTTAACAAATCATTGCTGAATAAAAAACAAAAACTGCAATAAACACTGTTCTTTTTAACTTTTTTTTTTTTTTTTTATTATCCTGAAAAAGTATCACAGGTCTATACATATGAAAAAATACAGTTTATAAATATTAACCAGCACAACTGTTTCCAACAGTGATGTAATGTAATATTAATACAGATATTAAAATAAACAAATAAAATGTAGACATGCCTCTTATGCAAAAAAAAAGCCTTCATTTTCTTTTATTCAAAATATAAAAGTTTGAACATTTCCTGCCAGTTTTCAGCCAACTAGAATATCAAATGCATGCTGACATCCGCAACATAACACAGGGGCTTTGAATCGTCACTTTTTTAAAGTGTTCATTTTAAACACTATTCGTGTCCATTCTGAAACATCAGAACCTTTTGAGAACCATTTTCATATTCTATTTTTGGCACCAGTCCACAAGAATTTGTAAAGCACTAAAGGATTAATCTTGCAAAACATCTAAATGTGCGGATTTGTCTGTAAAGTCAGATTAATAACAGTCCTTTAGTTAAAGTTAACATTTAATGCTAAAGCTATTTTCAGTTAGATTTCCCTACAAGCGAGGAAATGTTTTAATATGAAAGAAAAATATTGTATGATTGACATTACCAAAACACAAGACCGTTGGTCTCTGAACCGACTTGAGTTGCCCAAAAGAAGGGGATTTTTAATTTTTTTTCCCAGACAGCATAGAAAAATATGAGGAGGTACTGGACTTGGTCCAAGGTTTAAACATACAACGTATGTCTTCTGATTTTATAATGCATAATACCTACAGTCCCAAACGTTTAGCTGCCAAGAGCAATGCCTTTATTGTAGTAACAGACCAGAAACATTTAAAGCCAAAACTGTGTGGCCTGAAAGTGCTGTGAAACCATCTTTGGATTTCCTGATTATTCCCTCTCATCTCAGCAATGAGTCGGAGAAGAGGAATGTGTCCTAAACCGCTGCTGTGTTTGAGCCTCTATCCACACAGTCTAATACATGTCGGAATGTTCTCAAAAACCGAAACAAACTAACAAACACACACACACACACACACACACACACACACACACACAAATAAACGTCAAACCACCGAGAACAGGCGCTTTAGCTTGGGAAAGACTGACCGACCATGGGCTGGTCCAGGACAGCGTGCTCAGATGAGGGAAATGCGAACAGGAACGCTGGGAGATTCGGTCCTCTGTGGTGAGTGTTGACTCACCAGATGTTCTACCACTGTGTGCTTAGACATGTGTTTCATAAGGTAGGTCTCCTGTTAGACAACAGATGCTTATGAAACAAGGAGAAGAATAAAAACGATTGCATAGAGCATGAACCAGTTTTATTTATGGATTTTCTGTTTGAGGGGTTATTATACTGTACTAAACCTAGAAATATTAACATATTTGTTACTTGAAGTGAACTAAAACTAAATATAAAGTATTTCATGTCAACTACCAATAACTGATTTAAGAGCACATGGTTCTTGGGTACGAAAATTTAACTTTAAAGGTGCTGTATGTAAGTTTTTGACTCTACTGAAGCATAAAAACACCATAATATGTTTTGCAGATATTTAAGAAACATGCTAAGTTAACATGTTTATCTAAAAAACAATGCTACAGTCAGTTATTCTCTTTTGAAAATGTGCGTTCCGGGCTGAAATGTCGTTCTTTGTTTTGGTTTGTGAAACTCGCCCACTGCCTGTTTACCCAATTGAATTTCAGCACCCCGGGTGGCCAGTTTGCAGAAAACACAGTGTATTTAATTTCATTCATCGTCAAGTGCGCTCATTCTTTTTGGTGTTTTCAATCTGGCAACCAGTGTGCATCAAGTCTGAGGAGGAGCCGGGTGAAAAAACCCTCTCCAATATTTTGAACTTGGACTGCAATACCTAGTTCAACCACTTGATGTCAATCCTACATACAGCACCTTTAACTACTACATCAGAGTCAGAGTGATGAATGCTGTAGTACTTACTGAGGTGTAGGCTCGTCCACACATGCTGCAGCAAAATGCCTTGGCGTTTTTGATTGCGTGAGCGGACAAGTGGATTTGGAGGGAGGCGGAGTCAGAGTAAGCGCGGTAACAGTTGGAGCACTTGTAAGGCTTGTCTTTATTATGTGATCTCTGGTGAGACTGTGGGGAGTAAAGAAAAAGCGAAATTAATTTAAATATACAGTGGGTACGGAAAGTATTTAGACCCCCTTAAATTTTTCACTCTTTGTTATATTGCAGCCATTTGCTAAAATAATTTAAAGGTACAATTTGTAAGATATTTGCAGTAAAATATCCAAAAACCACTAGGCTAGTGTTATATATTTTGTCCAGCTGATTACTAACAATATCTCTAATGTATTCAACTACTTGTACATCATGAGAAAATTCCCATTCTAAACAGTGACACGGGGCAGTGCAGTCGCCTGTCAATGACGTTAGTTACCCTTTGTTACCATCTTTACTGACGTAGAAACCACATGACAACAGCGTCATGGACAAATGCGGAAGTAGCTTCACGACAAACTTCAACTAGAAAGAGATGCCGATCTCGCTTGTGTTTTACTCGACAGGTGAGTTGTTTTGATTCGTATCTTTACAGAAAACGTAAGTTATTATGATCAACAAGAGTAGTATTATGGGGCATACACGGCAAATGCGGGGCATCGCGTCTGATCCATAGTCTGATCGCATCTTTGCATTGACTTTGTATGTAATCTACTCGAGCAAATCGTTAAACTCGCGATGAATTCATGATTTATCTTTCCGTCTGTTTGATGGGCATCAGGATTGGGTAGAAGACAACAAATCCCATCATTCCATGCTCCTTCTAAGCGTCATCAAACCATGCGATTGTTATTGTTTTGGTAGTGAGCCCTCTCATGGCAGGTCCTACAAACTGTACCTTTAAGTTAGTTTTTTTTCCTCAATGTACACACAGCACCCCATATTGACAGAAAAACACAGAATTGTTGACTTTTTTGCACATTTATTAAAAAAGAAAAACTGAAATATCACATGGTCACATCACACCAAGTATTCAGACCCTTAGCTGTGACACTCATATATTTAACTCAGGTGCTGTCCATTTCTTCTGATCATCCTTGAGATGGTTCTACACCTTCATTTGAGTCCAGCTGTGTTTGATTATACTGATTGGACTTGATTAGGCCACACACCTGTCTATATAAGACCTTACAGCTCACAGTGCATGTCAGAGCAAATGAGAATCATGAGGTCAAAGGAACTGCCTGAAGAGCTCAGAGAAAGAATTGTGGCAAGGCACAGATCTGGCCAAGGTTACAAAACTATTTCTGCTGCACTTAAGGTTCCTAAGAGCACAGTGGCCTCCATAATCCTTAAATTGAAGACGTTTTGGCTGACCAGAACCCTTCCTAGAGCTGGCTGTCCGGCCAAACTGAGCTATCGGGGGAGAAGAGCCTTGGTGAGAGAGGTAAAGAAGAACCCAAAGATCACTGTGGCTGAGCTCCAGAGATGCAGTCGGGAGAAAGTTGTAGAAAGTCAACCATCACTGCAGCCCTCCACCAGTCGGGGCTTTATGGTGTGGCCCGACGAGAGAAGCCTCTCCTCAGTGCAAGACACATGAAAGCCCCCATGGAGTTTGTTAAAATAAAACACCTGAACGATTCTCTGGTCTGATGAGACCAAGATAGAACTTTTTGGCCTTAATTCTAAGCGGTATGTGTGGAGAAAACCAGGCACTGCTAATCACCTAATACAGTCCCAACAGTGAAGCATGGTGGTGGCAGCTTCATGCTGTGGGGGTGTTTTACAGCTGCAGGGACAGGACGACTGGTTGCATTTGAGGGAAAGATGAATGCGGCCAAGTACAGGGATATCCTGGACAAAAACCTTCTCCAGAGTGCTCAGGACCTCAGATGTGTGTATATATATATATATACACACAATAACCTTTTTTCTTTCAGCTAGCATAATTTCTCATCTATCATTTATCTATATAATAAATAAATATAAATTTTAGAAAAATGTAATACATATTTAAGATATTTTAAATGAACTATGGGAACGGTTACAAAAGAAGAGACATTTGGGTCTTACTTGCAGATTGGAGAGCTGTGTGAAGGCTTTTTCACAGCCTGGTTGGAGACATTTATACGGCCGATCACCTGTGTGGATTCTGCAGCAAAGCAAAATGTGATGACAAACATCAACCTGAAGTTCACAACCCGAGCACGTGAATGAACTGAGGCTGAAAAGTCACCTTGTGTGCTGCTGTAAGTGTGAGAGCTGGCGGAAGGAGTTCTCGCAGTAGGAGCAGTGATACGGCTTCACTCCCAGGTGAATGCGCAGGTGTTGGGCCAGGTAAGACGCGTTGGCGAAGGACTTGGTGCAATGAGGGCACTTGTGTGGCTTTGCTTCCGTGTGGGTCTTGGAGTGTATCTGCATGTCCGACTTGGAGAAGAACGTCAGCGGACACACTTTACATCTGAAAGAAGAAATGCAATTTTTTCCTGAAAACCTGGGGCACAAAGTATAGGTTATGTGGCCGGTAAAGTCTGCAAATGGTATGAAAGCAATTTAGATGACACACTGCAAGTTTGGGGCTGAATAAAACAAAGTGAAAACATCTTCTAAAGCTGTACCTGTAGGTTTTGCCCTCTTTGGCAGTGATGCTGACAGTTGATTGGTCGGCTCCAGAAGCCAGGATTGGGTAGGGAACGACTAAGAGCGGCCCAGAGGGGTTTTCGGCTTTGATCTTTTTGCGCCCTCGTCCTATGCTCTTCGGAGGAGGACCCAGCAGTCCTGCCAGTCCTCCGCTGTTTTTGATAAAGTCCATCCCTGGCCCAACAGACAGTCCTGAGATGAGGTTTGAGGAAGGTGTGCCACCCTGACGCGTCTGACTGGTGCTGGTTGGAGAGGTCGGGGTGCTCGGCGTCACGCTCTCTGACGTGTTGTGGTTGGCAGTTCGAGAAGACGTCAGCGACAGTCCTGAAAATGAACCTCACTTTAAGGAACAGTTCACCCACGAATGGAAATTTGTCGATAATTTACTGAACCTCAGGCCATCCAAGATGTAGAGTTTGTTTCTTCATGAAAACCGATTTTGAGAATTTTTAGAACTAACGGATCCACTGCAGTGAATGGGTGCCGTCAGAATCAGAGCTCAAACAGCTGATAAAAACATCACAATAATCCACAAGCAATTTACTTAACCTGTGCATATTTCTCTCCCCATACAGATGAGACAACTAGTATTTTGTCCAGAAGTTAAAATGCCTTGATTAATTTATTACAAACACAAGATGTTAATGGATGGACTGAAGACATGTGGATTACTGTGGTGTTTTTATCAGCTGTTTGGACTCTCATTCTGACGGCACCCATTCACTGCAGAGGATCCTTTGGTGAGCAAATGATGTAATGCTACATTCTCCATATCAGATGAAGAAACAAACTCTTCTACATCTTGGATGTCCTGAGGGTGAACAAATTCATTTTTTCATTTAAGCGCGAACTGATCTGTAAATGCAAGTAAGAACATTTTTTTGCATTTGCGTACCTGACAGATGATTCACTCGGGATGGCTGGTCTATGATTTGCCGCAAATGCCAGTCTTCCCACAATCCTCTTGCTTTAATAGCCGTTTTGTCATCCAGATTCAAGTTGACGTCACCCAGAATACGACCTGCCCACATTATGTGCACTGTTAGCAGTATGCATGTGTGTCAGTGAGCAGATCTGTGCTATGCAGCGGAGAATGTACCTGCGACGGTGCTGGAGGCAGGTCGGGCGTGCAGGGCGATGTCGGGCTGGGTGGTGCTGTGAGCGTGGAGGCCCGGCATGTGCTGCAGCTTAGGCGTTGATATATTGTGCTGCCCGGCTTCTGCGGAAGTGGGCGGCACCAGCAAGGGCTGCTGGGACGGGACAGAAGTGGGCGACAGGTGTGGAGGTCTGATTTTCTCCGCCATGAGCTGTTCTTTGATCTTGTTGATCAGCACAAGGTTATCCAACTGGGGGGGGAACGGGGGAAAGTGAGATTAAAACAAGCAGATGGTTCAAACTACAGACATGATGAGAAGAACACGGGTTTAATCCTACAAAGCCTGACTTATGAGACAAGTCAGAAATTTGATACGATACAGCAGGCTTTATAGGGTTAAAAGTGTTTACGGTCTAGAGAAAGATCTGACAGAACATTTAAAAGATAAGATGTATTTTAAACTCTACACTTTAGCATCCTGGCACCTTTATCAGCTACTTAAGACAACTAGTAAACAACAAAGATTAAGCCTAGAGCTCAACAAAGTAAATTACTGATGCTAAACTTTTTAGATAACAAGGATTAATGAAGTCTGTCCATTGATGCATGTTTGTTTCCTTACCTGACCAGGAATAGATGGTGGAGGAGGCCAGAAGTATGGATTATTAAATCGAGGCTCTGCCATTCTGAAACACACATAGTCATGGTTGATTAAAAATGCTTTTTATTTAAATCAGCCTTCATTGTTATGTGGCTTTTATTTGACCAATCCTAGGCTGTGAACAAACCAAATGGATCTTTTCAGGAATGCATATTGAATTTGAATTACTTGTTGCTCAGAGATTAATAAATCAGGACAATAATGACTGATAATGACTAAAAGTTTTTGGGGAAAATGGTGCAGTAAGAGCTGAAGGTTGCAATGTTTGATTAATAAAACTGAGGTAATAACCTTTAAAAATCACACTATGGCTGCTGGGCGGTTCAGAAAAATTTGATTATTTGTTGATTTGAAATGCAGATCTAATCCAAGAAGATTACTTAAATTGCATGCAACTTTAGTTCAGCAACAACATTCACAACCCATTGAACTTGCATAAAGTGACACTGTATGTATTATATATAGAACAGGATGTTCAAGACAATACTGAAGGATACTGAAAAACAAGAAGATAGTTCACCCAAATATGAACATTTTCTGAATATTTACTCTCCCTCAGGCCAGACAAGATGAAGAGGAGTTTGTTTCTTCATGGAAAACAGATTTGGAGAAATGTAGCATTGCATCACTTGGTCACCAAAAGATCCTCTGCAGTAAATGGGTGCCGTCAGAATAGTAAAACATCACAATAATCCACAAGTAATCCGCATGACTCCAGTCCATCAGTCACCATTTATAAAATGTGTGTTTGTAAGAAACAAATCCATCATTGCAATGTTTTTTATCTTTAAACTGTTTATGCTGGCTACATTATAAGTACTATATCAGTAATATTGCTTTCTCTAGTGAAAAAGACTAGAATCTGAATCAAGAGAGAAATATGCACAGATCAAGCATCGTTAATGAGCAAAAAGAGTCCAAAACAATTCTAAACAAAGATGTCAGTGGATTCTGATGTGAGAGAACAATATGAAATGGAGGAAGGGTTATTACAGACTGAATACAGATTGATATTTTTTCCAGACGCAACGCTTTAATAATTTGTTTCTTACAAATATGCAGCTTTACACTTCACAAAATGTTAATTGATGGACTGGAGTCATGTGGATTACTGTGATGGTTTAATCTGCTGTTTTATATCTCATTCTGACGGCACCCATTCACAGCAGAGGATCCTTTGCTGAGCAAGTGATGCAATGATACATTTCTCCAAATCTGTTCTGATGTAGAAACAAACTCATCTACATCTTGGATGGTCTGAGAGTAAGTACATTTTCAGGAAATGCGTTAACTTTGATGGAGCAGTGTTTTCTTTAAAACAACACACTTGTGAATCATTAGAAATATGGCCAGAAAAGTACATTAAGGACATTTTAGGATTAAATTGAACATTAAACTGTGTTCTTAAGGAATCAAACACTGGGATCATGTACTGCTTTATGTACAGAGTTACAGTGAAGCTTAATTATAGTGATATGAAATGACAGCCATTGTTCAGAGGCTTTTGTTGTTGGCTTAAGTTAATACCGTACTCTTATTTATTGCAGACTGTGACTTTAAATGCATCAGCAAATTACTTAGCATTATTCACGACACAGTGACATGAATATGATACAATGCAGAACAAGTGTTTTGAGGAAGCACATGCTGTTTGTTCATACACAGTTCACACACCCACAGCAGACTGCTCAATATTGCCAAACTCAACATGACGCCCATTGGGAAAATCAAACAAATTACATCTTCCTAAAGCAAGACACTTTGAATATGGCTTGTTGCATTGCTGCTATTGTAACAGCAAAATAAAAATTAATTTGCTGTAATGGTGCAAACTTCTTCAAATAACATTGGTCTTATCACAAATTTTACAAGAAAGCTGTATTTAAGAGTAAAGCTGACTGTTAAGTCATAAATAAGATAATATTTGAGCATTTAAATGTTAAAACCTGAAAATGTCAAATGCATTATGTAAATGTGTCAGATTCATATGGAAAAGTGAAAGCTCTACCCCACAGTTTTAGCAGGAAGTGAAACAGACACCCTTTCAGCATCATTGAGGAAATATTCAGCGGGGTCTGGGCTCATATATTTGGACATATCGCTTTTATTATTTTTGGCTCCGCTAAATGAATTTCTCTGCAAGGCCCTTTAGTCAAACACTCTCAAGACCTATAAGCACTGCCAAAACATTCATAGCACAGTGTCATGAACATAATGCAAGAAAACGATACGCCTAAAGTAATCACACCGTATGGAACTGCTTCTAAGGCTCCAGATGGGTAAAGGTCCAAATTAAAAGAGTGGAAAGATGAACGTCATTGTCCTGTTTGTTCAATACAACCACCTCAATGATTCCTTTCCTGTTGCATTCTGGATCTTCTTTTCCTCGTAAATACTGGATAAAGTTATCATGTTTGAACAAAGCCCACAAAGAATATAGCTTATAAATATCTTGTTATGCTATATTATCACCAAATACTGAATTCAATATCTTAAACTTTTTGGTTTTGGGTTTCTTTTTGGAATTGATTTACTGCACCTCTGTTTTTGAGTTGATATAATGCTTTTTTTTAATTCAAAAACAAGGTACATAATATTAGATAAATGAGGCCAATGAGTTCCAAAGAAACACAAAATGTGCTAAAATGAAAGAAAACAAAAAGTTAACAAAAACGATGAATCCAATATTTGGTGATCATATAGCCTAGCATAATGAGAAATTTACAAGCGATTTTTAAAAGACTGGAAACACGGTCACATTTTTTTTCAAATGCAAAATAGCTTATATGTTAACATTGCAGAGTAAATCAAATGTGAGCCTGGAGAACAAATCCAGTCTTAAGTAGCACAGGTATATTTGTAGCAATAGCCAACAATACACTGTATGGGTCAAAATTATCGTTTTTCTTTTAATGCCAAAAAGATATTAAGATATTAAGTAAATATCATGTTCCATAAAGCAATAAGATTGGTAAGGACTTCATTTGGACATTTTTTGCACCCTCAGATTCCAGATTTTCAAATGGTTGTATCTTGGCCAAATATTGTTCAATCCTAACAAACCATCCAACAATAGAAATCTTAATTATTTAGCTAATCTAAATAGATATATATATCTAAATAGAATATATATATATATATATATATATATATATATATATATATATAAATAGAATATATATATCTAAATAGAATATATATATATATATATATATATATATATATATATATATATATATATCTAAATAGAATATATATATCTAAATAGAATATATATATATATATATATATATATATATATATATATTCTATTTAGATATATATATATACACTGAAGTTCACCTACAATATTTCCACAGAACTCAAAAGTACTTCCAAGAATACCATGGTAATACCACAGTAGATGTTCCCAAATAAACATTTAGATGTATATTCATCAGATAAAAAGGTGCATTGCAAAAGTAAATGCAGTTTCACGCTACAATAGTGTAAGCTTCATTTTATAATCAAATCTATAACTAATTCTACCTATTTCGTAGTTTCTTCAGATTTGAATGAGGCTGGGGTGAAGGCCACCTAACAACATTTTAAACTATTTAATACTACGCTAATAAAAACCCCTCAGCAGCTTTAAACGATTTGTAAATATCAAATCAACATTCGGGCGAAGAATGACACGTCTCAGAGGCTTTGATATAAATTGAGATAAAACTTACTCAACTTTTTCTTTTATTCTATCGGCATCCTTGAAATCATTCTCAATTAAAGCACGTCGCCTTCGATCAAACGTCGAATTGAAAGCAGTCGCAGAATCACGGACGCGTCTCGTGTCTTCTGTGAGTGCAGCCTCTCGCGCATTCTCAGACAGTTTTATTAAAAAATTCAGACAAAAGGAAAACAAAAATGGCAGCCTGTCTTATTTTTATAAGGACAGGGCGCCATATTCTGCAGATCCCCAAAAATGTAGCCACACAAATAAAGCGTGTGATTTCAGATGTAAAGAGCGACGAGTAAAACGGCGCATTATTTGCATTAAGTGCACGAATGATTGTTTACTTAGATCTGCAGGTTTGAATAGCCCGGCTGGAGGAGAAAAAAAAAAAAAGTAAAAAAAAAAAAAAAGGAGAGACTTCCTACTACATTCATGCGATGCGAACAAATCACGCAGATGGAAACAGACGCGCATCTCTCCGGCGAAAATATAACATTTCTGTCGTGACGCAACCATGCAGGAGCGTGCAGATGCAACATTGTTGCAACATGCGTCTGCTTTTCTTTTTTTTTTTCTTTTATTTAAACTTTTGGCTCACTCGAATGACTGCTAGCATCGCTTCAATGTATCATGCAAATGTAAAATAAAAAATGTATATGCGATCGTGAATATGAAAAGAGCGCCACAGACATAGGCCTACCTTGCACACCTCGACGGCGGATTTATGATATTTAATGAAAGGTTCAGATGTTCTTTCGGCTTTGCCTTCAGAGGAGTTCAGACCTTCCGGGTCGCCTGCCGTTCACTTCTGGGTGCTGCAGGACAGGAACAGACAGATCAGATATGATCACATATACTAAGAGCTTTGCATAGGAAAATAATCGCTAACGAATCAGGACTATTTAACATTTTGTGTTACTGTAATGTCCTGTGAGAAGTCTGCCAGAGAACTGATTTCGACGACAGGCAGCACAAAAGAGCAGACTCATTGATACTGTAATAAGCGTTTTCTAATAAAAACACATTTGAAAAAACACATTGTTTTGTAACAGCACTGAGGAACTGCATAACATCCATTTATACATATGTCTCCTGGAATGTAAACAGTAGAATGGATTTTGGTAAGAAATAGAATAGAATAGAATAGAATAGAATAGAATAGAATAGAATAGAATAGAATAGAATAGAATAGAATAGTGATACATTTTCAAACAAAAACTATATACATGTATACTTATACAACCAGTCTAGTTATTTGTTATACCATTTTCAACATCTAAATACAGTCAGCAGATCTACGAAATACCACAAATCAAAGTAAAGAAATTATGAGTGACCAAAAAATAAAATTAAAATATATATTAATTATATTAAATATATATATAAATAGTATATAAAATTGGTTGCAATAAATTTATTTTAGCTACATTTACAGGTAAATAAATTTAGTGGACTAACTCTCAACATTTGTTTTATTTAAATGTAGCTAAAATAAAAAAAAATTCACTGTATGAAAAAAAAAACATTATTTATGCTTCCAAGCTTCTTCTTTGTCTACATTTCATTATTTTAATTTGAGATGCATTTAAAAATAGGCTACTTATATATATATATATATATATATATATATATATATATATATATATGATCATGTTGTGAGAGTCCTTTATGAAAGCAGTAGACCCTATTTTAAACGGAAAAACAAAAGGGGTAAAATGAGGCCTGGCTGGAATAAGTATGTGGCCGGATATCATGAGGAAGCTAAGTTAGCGTTTAAATCATGGGTGTTGGCTGGCAGACCAAGGCAAGGGCCGCTGTTTGAACAAAAGAAAAATGCTAATGCAGCGTATAAATATGCTGTCAGATTTATCTGTAAAAATGAGCAAGCTATGAGGGCAGAATCTATGGCCGAGAAGGTAATGGATAACAACACTACTGAATTTTGGAAAGAGGTAAAGGGTATTAACAAATGTAGTATACCACCCCCATGCACTGTAGATGGTATCTCAGGTGTTGAGAATATTGCTGAGATGTGGAGACAGCACTACAGGACCTTGTTTAATTGTGTTAAAAGTGATATTTATATGTCTGATAATGTTAAGTGTGTTGATTTTAAGGCAATTTTTTCACATGAGGTATCACGCACTATAAATAAGTTAGCAGATAATAAAGCAAGCGGGTTGGATCACATCACTGCTGAGCACATTAAATATGCCAGCATGAGGTTAGCCCCCCTTCTTGGTATCTGTTTTAATTCCTTTTTAATTCATGGTTTCCTGCCGGATACAATGATATCTGTCTTGCTTGTGCCGGTGATCAAGCATAAGTCTGGTAAGGTTGGTTGCTCTGATAACTACAGACCAATAGCCCTTGCCAGTGTATTGTCTAAAGTTTTTGAAAGCATCTTGTGGAGCAGAATTGTGGACATTATCCCCTCTACTGACAACCAATTTGGTTTTAAATCTAAACATGGCACAGATATGGCCATATATTCCTTAAAGGAAATTGTTAATATGTATAGAGATAAGAACTCCTCAGTTCTAATGAGTTTTATTGATGCCTCAAAAGCTTTTGACCCCGTCAATCACTACAAGTTATTTGATAAAATGAGTAAGAGAGGTGTATCTAAATGTATTGTGAGAATTCTGTCCTACTGGTATGCCAACCAGTCTATGTTTATAAAATGGGGCCACTGTGTTTCTGCCTCTTTTGGGGTCAGGAACGGGGTCAGACAAGGTGGAATCCTCTCCCCTATTCATTTTAATATGTATTCGTGTAACACTGGGTGTATGATAGGTCAGGGGTTTTCAAACTGTGGGTCGCGACCCACTCGTGGGTCACGGAATGGAACAAGGTGGGTCGCACAAAGTCACTTGGCTGCAGCTAATTTTGCGTTTCAATGACACACAGACACTAACACAGTTCAGTCTAGGGCTGCACGAATGTGACGAGTGGGGCGGGGCCTAGTGCCATGGGAACAGAGCTAGGCCGGTGGAGTGATTGGGAAATGAGCAACACTCACCGGTCTCAAGAACCACGGAGGAGATCGGAAAGATACAAAAGAGGAGCGATGACAGTGAAGGACGAGAGAGGACCAGGCCTGGGTTTTATTTTGTGTTTGTTTTTTATTTGTGCACGGCAGTCATCCGAGAGGGGCTGTCGCGCTGTTTTGTGTTTATTTGGTTATTAAAACTTTGTTTGATTGTCCGCCGGTTCCCACCTCTTTCCACGAAGGAGTCATCGAGGCGGTGGGCTGGAGTGAGTTCGCCCCCCCCCCCCCGGCAACTCACTCCAGCCCACCACATCGAGCACCCTCGGCGGCAGACTCCTTCGCCCTGCTCGATGGCACTGCGGATTCACCCCAGCGGCGAAGGATCTTCGGCAGCGCGCCCCTCCTTCCTCCCTGGCTTCGGCACCAGTGTAAAACATTAAAATCTTCACAATCACAGGAAGAAGGAGGCGGGAACTGGGAACCCACTCATCACAACGATATAGCCCACCAACATTAATAATGAACTGCAATATCCTTAGTGTGATTTTCAAATTGCAATTAAGTCCGTGTGCGTTGCGTGTTTTGAAGGTCTCAGAGCAATGTCATTAAAAGGTTCAATCGGTCTTTTTTTACCTATTTCACAATTATTTTAATCTCCAAACTGTTTTAGATAGTTCTGCTTTGCTTCTTATGCTTTTCTAAAAAAGTGTTGGATTGTGCTCCGTTCTCGCCGACACACACGGAAGGATCATGAATGCAACAAAACACAGCAGCGCAGATCACACTTCACTGGAGTGAGCCTGCTTCACGTTTTTATGGACACTACATATTTTAACGCCAGTAAACAAAAATTAAAACTTGTAAATTTGTAGTGAAATTTTCAGTTGTACTCTAAAATAAAATGGTTATTTTTCTTAAATACTTAATTTCTGTCATAAAAATTTTAAGTAAGATTAGGTTTAAAGTAATTTCACTCGTTGTTTTTTTTTTTTTTTTAATATTTTGGTGGGTCGTGAAATATATTACACTTGTCTAGGTGGGTCGTGGAATGGAAAAGTTTGGGAACCACTGTGATAGGTAACACTTTAGTGAATCATATTATGTATGCAGATGACCTTGTGGTCTTCAGTCCTAGCAGTGTTGGTCTTCAACAGCTTCTTAATGTTTGCTCTGACTATGGAACTGTTCATGACATGAAATTTAATACAGACAAGAGTGCGGTGATGATTTGCAGAACAAAGGAGGATAAATGTCTAATGTTTCCTCCTTTTAAATTGGCAGGTAATACCTTGAGAGTTTTGAGCAAATACAAGTATCTTGGGCATCTCATTACAGACCAGTTGAAGGATGACCTTGATGTTTACAGGCAATGCCGTTCTTTATATGCTCAGGCGAATAGTTTGGCTCGCAAGTTTGGTGGGTGCACAGATAGAGTGAAAGTTGCTTTGTTCAGAGCATACTGCACTCCTCTCCACAATGCACACTTGTGGTCTAGTTTCAGCAAAGCTAGCTTGCATAAACTCCAGGTAGCTTACAATGATGCACTAAGAATTCTGCTGAGAAGACCACGCTGGTGTAGTGCCAGTGAGATGTTTGTGGCTGCAGGTGTTAATACACTGCAAGCCACACTGAGAAATGTTATGTACAAATTTATATGTCGGCTGAATAACTCAGAGAATTACATAATTATGGCATTGATCAGCATCAAGTTTAGCACTTTTTTTCCCGTTATAAGTCCAAGTTATGGAAGCATTGGTATAGTTGTCTTCTCTGAAGTTTTTAATTGTATTGTGTGTACTGTCAGTGGTTGTTGTTTTTTTTTTTTATTTGGACCTGTGAGTCTGTAATAAAGTTTATTATTATTATTATAATATATATATATATATATATATATATATATATATATATATATATATATATAATGTAATATAATGCTTAAATTATTGAGATTTGTTTTGTATACACTTACAGGTCAAGTTCACTAGCGATACATTATATATATATATATATATAAATATGTATGTATCGTTAGTGAACTTGACCTGTAAGTGTATACAAAACAAATTTCAATAATTCAAGCATACAGTAAGGCTTTAAATTAAAAGGTTTATAAAGATGAATAACACAAATGGTTTTACATTGTTAACCTTGTAAACATTGACTGGTTGACCATGTTTACAACACAATAAACAATACAACACACAAACTGCAAAGAGACCAGTGTAAATGTCTTCAAGTATTATTATTAATATTATTATTATATTTTTGTGTCTAATAGTTCATATATGTTCCCAGTTAATTATGTAAAGTAAATCTTAATTTCTGATCAGTTATTATAGTTAAAACCATTTACTTAAAACAAACAAATAAATAAAAATCATATTTCAACTTTAGTGTTAACTTGATGTACTAAAATAACAATTTCTTATCAAATTATTATACTAAACAAAAACTAAAACCATAAACTTGAAATAAAATAAATGTACATATATAAACTTGATTTCAGCTGGTTGCAAAATAACATTCTCCTTTCTATTTGGTTTAATTTGATGTACTAAAATAACTAAAATAATAACTTTTTTTTTAAGACAATCATTTCTGATTAAGGTTAGTTAACGAAAACAAAAACCATAAAAAAGTATGTTCCTTGAAATAAAGTAGACTGAAAAAAAAAGAAATACAAAAAATAAACCTACTTTATTTCAGCTAGCTGCCAATATTTCACATTTCTATTTTCTTTAACTTGAAATATTAAATAACTCAAACTAAAATAAAAATGAATAAAAACGATATTAACATTTCTACAATTGCTAACAAAAAGAAAAAAAAAAGGAAACCACAACAAAACTAAATTTTATAAAACAAAATATAAAATACAACATTTTATTTGAATAATAACAGATCAAATACTACTGTAATAGGACAATTTCCTTTCCTAGTATTGTATAGTCTTCGAGTTCCGGCGTTCTCTCAGCTGAACGATAGATGGCAGCACGCGCTCAGTCCTCCTCAGTCTGACAAACATCAGTCAAATAAAGTTCGCTGACGCGTGCTGCGTGACGTGTCACCAGAGACACGAGAACTACATCAGCAAAATCGCATGCGCACATCTGAACACCTGTGGTCGTGGAGGAAGCAGATGGACGGGGTTCTGTAGACGGTCAAACACTGACATTCGCTCCACACAGACACGTGCTTTCAGTCCAGGTAACATCATAACAAAAAAAAAAAAAAACACGTCCCTTTAGACACGTCCCACTGGGAGAGGGGGAGGAGAAATGCACAGAAACACTCATTGAGAAGTCAGAAAGACGAGTGGACATAAGCTGCATGACTGACTGCTGGTGCTCAGGGTCTGTCTGAGCTCATGTCCTTTCATCTCTAGCTTCTGCTGAGTGAGTCCATCTGGTTGAGCTGGCCCTGTAATTATGACCAAATGTAAAATGCTGTTGATTTTAATTTTCATGAGAAAATACCTTGAGTAGTGGTTGGAGTGGCAAACCCTTGAAAAAGCTTACGTATATATATCATATTTAATATGCTCAGTGCAATGCTAGACTAGAAACAAACTAAAGCTAGAAACAAACACAGAAGGTGTGAGACATGGTAACAATAAATTAACAGCAATGCTGAAAAAAAAACACATTTGAAAAGCATTTAAGTAGTCAAATCTTAGATGTTTACTAAGATCCTTCTATTATCTATTAAAGCCCACAATAATATATAAAATGTTAGTAATTTATTGGATACTTTCAGCGGGGTGGTGGCGGCTGTCCTGAACCCTAACCTCTAAATTTCAACTTATGAAAATATTGAAATATTTTTGTATTTTTTTTATTCCATTTTTTTTAAGTATCTTTTTGATTCTTTTAAAAAGTTCTACTTTTTTTCAGATATTTTCTTTGTAAATTATGACACTTTTTTGTGTAAAAAAAATAAATAAAAGTGCCACATTTTTCATGTCACTACCAAACAGTGCATGTTTTAGTCGATTGACTGATTTGAACTAAACCCATAAATGTATGATCAGGAAATATTCCTGCATGTGTCCCCTCTCTCAGATGACATTGCACCCCAAATCATCACAGACTGTGGAAACTTAACACTGGACTTCAAGAAACTTGGGCTATCAGCTTCTCCACCCTTCCTCCAGACTCTAGGACCTTGGTTTCCAAATAAAATACAAAACTTGCTCTCATCTGAAAAGAGGACTTTGGACCACTGGGCAACAGTCCA
Organism: Carassius carassius; assembly: GCF_963082965.1. Lineage (NCBI taxonomy): Eukaryota > Metazoa > Chordata > Actinopteri > Cypriniformes > Cyprinidae > Carassius > Carassius carassius. Next base: position 18,122,672 of record NC_081798.1, read on the forward strand.
GTTCTTCTTCTCCTTAGCCCAGTTAAGATGCCTCTGACGTTGTCTGTGGTTCAGCAAATTCCTCGACACGTCTGTGTGTGATGGCTCTTGATGCCTTGACCCCAGCCTCAGTCCATTGCTTGTGAAGTTCACTCAAATTCCTGAATCAATTTTGCTTGACAATCCTCATAAGGCTGTGGTTCTCTCTGTTGGTTGCGTATCTTTTTCTTACACACTGTTTTCTTCCACTCAACATTCTGTTAACATGCTTGGATACAGCACTCTGTGAACAGCCAGCTTCTTTGGCTATGAATGTTTTGTGGCTTACCTTCCCTGTGAATGGTGTCAATGATTGTCTTCTGGACAACTGTCAGATCTGCAGTCTTCCCCATGACTGTGTAGCATAGTGAACCAAACTGAGAGACCATTTTGAAGGCTCAGGAAACCTTTGCAGGTGTTTTGTGTTGATTAGCTAATTGACATGTCACCATATTCTAATTTGTTGAGGTGGTGAATTACTGGGTTTTTGTTAAATGTGAGCCCAAATCATCACAATTAAAAGAACCAAAGACTTAAACTACTTCAGTCTGTGTGCATTGAATTTATTTAATACATGAGTTTCACAATTTGAGTTGAATTACTGAAATAAATTAACCTTTCCACAACATTATAATTTATTGAGAAGCACCTGTATATAACCCTTATATGAATAAAGATATGTAGAACAAATATAACCCTTAATTAAATTATTATTACTGTTTCGGTAGTGACAAATTTGGGGAGAGGATAAATATTCCAAAACTTTCTGAAAATACCTTGGATATTATACAATTTGCACACATATGTATACTTTATTATTATTATTATTGGAAAAAGGCTTTTTTCCCCAAGATGTTTTCAACTACTTTGGACCAGATGTAGAATGCTCCATATGTGTGTAATATAAAAAAAGAGAGTAGAGAATTAACTCCTTTACTGAACACTATTATTACATAACTGAAGTCTTTACACTGTTGTTGGGAGGATCAAATTAAAATATGCTTTTTACTGTGTCTGACACATTACAAATGAAGTTATTAAGTGAGTGCAAAATATATATTTTCAGAAAAACAAATGTGAACATCATCTGACTTACACATTTTGTGCATTTACCATCAGCTTCCTTCCAGAGATTGAGCACCACAACTCTTAAATAAAACAAAGTGACATTGTATTTTTAATGTCTCTTGTAAATGTGAAGATGGAGGGTGTTCTGGATGTTACGCTGCATTTGTGTGTGTGCAAACTGATGAGCAGCATGCTGTTGTGTTCGTCTGTAATCACACACACCATCACAGCGTTCAGTCTGTGCTGCAGCTGCCTGCTGTTATTTACAGACCTTGCGGTCACTGGTAAGCAGAACCACAAACCTTGTCCGTTGGCTATTTGGGAGGTTTTCTAGCATGGAGCGTGAGTGGGATGATCTACAGTAGCCACGACTGGATGCTGGAGCAGATCTCAGTGGAAACCTGTCAAGGAAAAGGTGGCTGTCTTCTCACCTGCCTTCCAAGCGCTGAGTTTTCCTGGGTTCTTCCTGCTATGGTGGTCCTGGTTCTGTTCAGGACAAAAGTGTCCCGAAGATTGCTTGACTCAACTAAAAACACACAGATGGGCAAGGAAAAGGACTATTTGGGCCCTGGGCTAATGCATATGTCACAAACTCTGGTTGACTCAGAAAAAACACCCAACAGCTGTGGCGTTCACATGGCTGGGTTTGTGAACAGTGAGCCACGACTGATCTGTCCTGGGAATGGTGTACTGTGCGCTCAACAAACCAGTTTGGCAGACATTATCAAGAAACAAAAGCAATCATCCAGCCTTACAACATTTGCAGAGTCCAAAACCGATCTTCCTCTGAAAGTCACATCATTGGCGGTCTTTAACAGGACAGATGCAAAATCTCAAAGGTAAAGCCCCTCCTCAGGGTGAGAAATCTTCACAGGGTTGGTATGCGGGGCTCTGGTTTGTTTTTCCCCACAGTCATCAGTGGTTATATTCTCCTAATTTTTAATCTGGAGAATCTGGTGGTGTACAACTTTAAACTCTTATCTCTATCAGTCAACAGAGTTTATAAGGGCTTGAAGGTGCAGATGTGTGTGTAAACAAATAAAAATCTGTATATTTAACCCTCTGGTGCTCTTTGGTCATTTTTGACTACATTTTTTTTTTTAAGAATTGTTTACTTCATCAGAATGATATAGAACTTTGTAAAGGTTTTAGGACTTAAACAATCTTAACAATCTTAAAGATTTGAAAAGGTGATTTAAAATGACAGGAATCATTGGACAAGAATGGAAACCAATTTCTTCTAGAGGACACATTTGGTATTGTGTATATATATATATAATATATATAAAAAAATATATATATAAAACATTATTTTAACGTAGAGGCTGCATAAGTAAAATCTTTTAAATTCATTACAAAATATGAATGGTTTTGAATATATATATATATATATATATATATATATATTCACACACACACACACACACACACACAGGTGATGGTCATATAATTAGAATATCAAGTTGATTTCACTAATTCCATTCAAAAAGTGAAACTTACTGTATGCATTATATGCATTCATTACACACAGACTGATATATTTCAAATGTTTATTTCTTTTAATTTTGATGATTATAACTGACAAAGCAAAATCCCAAATTCATATCTCAGAAAATTAGAATATTACTTGACCAATACTGAGAGAAGAATTTTTTTAAATCTTGGACAACTAAAAAGTATGAACATGAAAAGTATGAGCATGTACAGCACTCAATACTTAGTTGGGGCTCCTTTTGCCTGAATTACTGCAGCAATGCGGCGTGGCATGGAGTCGATCAGTCTGTGGCACTGCTCAGGTATTATGAGAGCCCAGGTCGCTCTGATAGTGGCCTTCAGCTCTTCTGCATTCTTGGGTCTGGCATATCGCATCTTTCTCTTCACAATACCCCATAGATTTTCTATAGGGTTAAGGTCAGGCGAGTTTGCTGGCCAATTAAGAACAGGGATACCATGGTCCTTAAACCAGGTACTGGAAGCTTTGGCACTGTGTGCAGGTGCCATGTCCTGTTGGAAAATGAAATGTGCATCTCCATAAAGTTGGTCAGCAGCAGGGAGCATGAAGTGCTCTAAAACTTCCTGGTATACGGCTGTGTTGACCTTGGACCTCAGAAAACACAGTGGACCAACACCAGCAGATGACATGGCACCCCAAACCATCACTGACTGTGGAAACTTTACACTGGACCTCAAGCAACGTGGATTGTGTGCCTCTCCTCTCTTCCTCCAGACTCTGGGACCCTGATATCCAAAGGAAATGCAAAATGTACTTTCATCAGAGAACATAACTTTGGACCACTCAGCAGCAGTCCAGTCCTTTTTGAAGCGAGACGCTTATGACGGTGTCTGTTGTTCAATAGTGGATTGACAAGGAATGCGACAGCTGAAACCCATGTCTTGCATACTGTACGTCTGTTCTTGAAGCACTGACTCCAGCTGCAGTCCACTCTTTGTGAATCTCCCCCACATTTTTGAATGGGTCTCTGTGAACAGCCAGCCTATTTTGTAATGACCTTTGTGTCTTGCCCTCCTTGTGCACGGTGTCAATGGTCGTCTTTTGGACAACTGTCAAATAAGCAGTCTTCCCCATGATTGTGTAGCCTACAGAACTAGACTGAGAGACCATTTAAAGGCTTTGCAGGAGTTAATTTGCTGTGTGCCACACATTAATTAGAGTGTGGCACCAGGTGTCTTCAATATTGAACCTTTTCACAATATTCAAATTTTCTGAGATACTGAATCTGGGATTTTCCTTAGTTGTCAGTTATAATCATCAAAATTAAAAGAAATAAACATTTGGAAAAATATCAGTCTGTGTGTAATGAATGAATGTGATAAGTTTCACTTTTTGAATGAATTAGTGAAATAAACTTTTTGATTATATTCTAATTATTTGACCAGCACCTGTGTGTGTGTGTGTGTGTGTATGTGTGTGTGTGTATTTACACACACACACACACACACACACACACACACACACAATCTATTTGCATGAGGGTTCTTGAAAATGAACTACAGTATGATGAGATAGCATGACTTTCATATCACCATGTTGTCAAGTGACCCTGTTCACAAGTTTATGAGGTAAATTTTCCTCGCAAAGTAAATAATCTGTTCATTTTGAGAGCACCAGCTGGTTTAATGTGAGATTGTTGCGTTATTTTTAAACCCAAAACCAGTTTACGGTTCCCTTAAAAAAAAGGAATCGGGCCCGAGGGGAGCTGTGCTTCACAGAACAATAGTGACATACGGTATGAGCAGTGGCATTTAGAGTAAACTGGTTATTTGTCATGAGCACATTCATCAAACTCCTAAGTTTCCTGCAACTTGGAATCAGTACAATGGAATGAGGTTTATAAAGAGCAAATTCATGACCGTACATGTAAAAATAATAGCAATCACAAAGTTGAAGGGGAAAAATAACCTCTTTGGATGAGGTTACAGCTCTTGAAGAACAGCAGAGGTCTCCCTGTGCCGCCTTGAGGTATCTGCATGTGAAACCGTACTCTGAAACTGAAGAAGCCTTTGTTAATCGGCCCATCTTCCTTTTAGGTCCTTCTGTAGCTCTAGCTGACTTCTTTGGGAAAGCACCACAGGGCAAACGCTACAACTGACAACACATAAATGTGTCCTAGCCAAGAACTCAGACTTGCACAGGCACATGCACAGATGAATCTGTAACGACAGCCGAGCAAACATTTCTGATCAGTCTTTGCTAAGTATTTTAACACTCATATAATAACTTATAAGGTTATTTTACTTGCATTCTAACAGGCTTCATCACACAGTGAATGCTTTTGGACTCGAGACGTGTTTTTGCAAAGTCTGTGACTCAATGTCAGGAGAATGTTTTTAAATTCTAGTAAACACTATAGACTATTGTTTTTGAATGTTTTAACTTTAATGAAGGCCCCATCATGGTATCTGTAACATATAAACCAGTATCTGGTGCGAAATAGGCAGGTTGCTCAGTGTAATGTCTTCCCTGAAGCGGAAGCCCTGCAGTGACATCCTTGTATTTCTAGGTGTGAGAAAGTGAGCTCTTCATTATAATGACGGTGAGGTGTCTTTAAGACAGTCTTTTGTCTGATTTTACGGCTGAAACCTCACACCACCCACACCTCTTTATATCCATATGACAGCATCTTCTTTAGTAGAGATACATTGTACAGAAGTCTATAGGTTTGACAAAACCCTTGTCCTGAGGGATACTAACACAATTACACACGGCTGGCTTCCAGTAAGAACGCGGTTCCTTGATCCAGGAGAGCTTTCAGTTAATAGCAAAACCCTTGTGCAATATAAGATCCATAAACCATGTCCTAAGTCTCCAGAGTTTCAATGCGTCTTGTTGGACATAGGTTGATGCAATGATTTCATTAAAAATGCAAGGAAAATCAATTCTTCTACTCGCACACAAGCCATTTTCAGCAGTTTGGAGGACATTTTTTTTAGATGGCAAAAGCGATTTGCCAATTGCTCGCTTTGTCATGTGATGCATTATAAACAGCTGAAAAAGAAAAGTACATGTCGAAGGAAGAAAGGAGTTTCATCTGTCGGAAATTGCTAAGGTTGACCTTTTTTTTCGAGCATGGCGACAAATGCATATATATAAATATTAGATTAAATTAAAAAAAACTTGATTAGAAATCCTGCCTTGGCAACTAACTGAAAAAAGCTAAATATAAACCAAAAACTAATGCAAAAAAAAAAAAAAAACCTTCCAATACTACTTACAATAGTAAAATATCATTGCTTAATATATTTGTTTGTGTGGTTTAACGGCCACAGTTCTCAAGAACAATATGAATTAAAATTTTTACTAATTAAACCCCTGAAGGTAAATGTTAATTCAAGTTCTGTTTCCTGAATAACAGTCATTGATATGCTCTTCACTAGACAATCTGGATTTTCTGGCTTATAACACCTTCATTTTTTGTCTCATTTGACACTTGTTGGACAAAGTCAGTCAAACATAATGAAGAGTCAGAAATGCTTCTGGTTTACCATTTCTTTTAATTGAACACTAAACAGTTTTCCATGAACCTTCAGTTTGAAGAGCTCATTAGAGTGCGTTTAGACAGCAATATCCAAACACACAAATCATTATCATCACAAACAACAACAATCCTCAGCAGTATATAACTATATATCATGAAGAACCCATCACCATCATTAAAATATTAATTATAATAATCATCCGACCGAGCAACAACCTCGAGGTCCATGTCATAAATGTCCAATGCCTTTACCCCTGAACACCAAACATGACAGAACACACACACACGTACATCAGAACCAATCAGGAGTGGAGAAGTTCAGCTACAGAATAAAACACGGAATGGATTCCGAACCTGTCCATCATTCCAGGTGAAGTTATTTAAACCAGGGCTTATAATGGCAAGAATTCATGGAGCAAACAGCAATAATTACTAGTATTACAAACTCAGGGTTCAGAACATACAACTGAGCCTCTGAGAACATCAACGCACCAAATTGAAATAGGGGCCACATCGGAGTAATAAAGGAAAATGTATGAGTGCATTCGGGGACTGTAGTTTCCATTTAAAACTATATATGCATTTTAAAAAAAAAATAATAAAGTAACGTGTGTGTGTATATATATATATATATATATATACATATATAAAATGAAGCACCAAACAATAGTTATATAAAATCGAAATATCTGTAAATTGTGAAAATATAAAAGTAAATCACAATATTAATAAATCTGAATAAATAAATGTTCTTCAGAATATATAGTTGTAAGTCTGAATATATAAATGTAAATTGAAATATGTAGTTAAAATTCTAAACATATATATATGAATTGTATTATGTAGATGTAAATCAGAATATATGAATGTACATTATATACATAAATGTAAATCATGAATATGAATTCTGAAAATCTAATTGTAAATCAAAATATATATTTATAAATCCTGAACATATATTGTAATTGTAAATTGGAATATATATTGTCTACATCTCTATATGAAAATATCTTTATCAACTATATATTCAGATTAACTTCTGTTCATATATTCACGATTTACATTTATATATTCAGTTTTTATTTATATATACACATTTAGACATATCTATATATTTATACTTTCATATATATTCAGAGTAATAAGTACATATTCAAATTTTTAATTTATATATTCATATTTTATTTTTTATTATTTTTCCTGTTTGGCACTTCATAATACACACACACACACACACACACATATATATTTTTTAAGTCATTGAAATCAGGTCCTTATTTACAAGGGTAATTCATTTTGATTTATATATATATATATATATTAAAAAAAAAAACAATTTAAACACTTTTCTAAAGAGCAAAAGATGTAGCCTCTCAGAAACGGAAATGTCTTTCAGCATCTTATAATCTGATTAGATGCGTTAAAGCAGAAAGATGACCCAGCGTCCTCTTTAACACTTGAACCCTCTTAAAACAAAACGTCCCGGGACCCTAAACACTGGAATGTTCTAGAAAGTAAGCACAAGATGAATAAATAAAAGCGATATCGAGGCAAAAGGGAAAGGAAGATGGGTGGGATTCACTTTTCACCAAAGCCACAGCTACACCTGTCCTGCGAGATGTACAAATGCGCAAAGTCATGGCCCCGTTTTCATAATAGCAACAGATGAGGTTAGTGGCGTTTGAGTCCTGAATCTCAACTAGAAGGGGATAAAACACGTACCCGATCATTCACGCATACAGGGCGCCTGGGGGCCTGATTACTGCAGTCAGACTCCGTCAACATGACCTGAGGGACACAATATTCCACTCACCGATCATGCAGTTACTGAGAAAAAAGAAGGCAAGAAGTTCGTACAGCACTAGTTCAGTCTCAACAAACACACTAAAACCAATTGCACAAAACAGAATGGGCAACACATTTTTATTTCTGTCTGCACAACAGATAAGCTCTTTTTCCCAGGCTTGAGCCATGAAAGGAGCATTTGGACCCTGCAGGGGCTGAAGGGACATAAGTTGGGGTGTTGTGTACAAGCAGCTGGGAATCTTGGGCAAGCAGGCCGGCCACAGCAAGACTACAAATGACCGGCGACAATAAAATGTACAAAACGCCCACAGGCAGTTCTCAGAAAAGTGCAAGGCTCTCCATTTTATTTACCAACTCCAGGCATCTACAGAGCCTTACGTCACAATCCATCAGTCAGATTGCTTTGTTCAGTAACGTGTCGACGATCCACCGAGCACCCTAAGGTAAGCTGAAAGAAATGTTATTATACAACCTAGATTTCAGTTTCTTTTTCTCTGCTGACTCAGCTCCTATAAACGCACGGTGTTAATTCGCAAGGGCTGAACGTTTTTTCCATTGGCGTGACTTTGACCGGGGCTGAAGTATGGATAAAGTTTAGCTAGAAACTTCTCTCGGTAGGTGTAGAGCCAGGACATGTCGTCAGCGTTGTAGAAAACCAGCAGACCTTTGGGGTAGTCCAAGTAGACGCCCACTTTCTCGAGTTTGCTCTTTACGTTGAGGCGCGTCCAGGGCTCGGTGCAAGCACTGTATTGGTTACCGTCGTGCATGACGATGCAGTAGAAGCCTTTGCTGGGCTGGATCTGAATGCTGCCCTTGCGGTTGACCGTCTCGTTGGCCACGCCGATCATCCACTGGGTTTTCTCAGACACCATCACCTCCCAGTAGTGGACGCCCGCCGAGAAGCCCTCGGCTCCCAGCACTGACACCTCAACGTCAAAGCGGCGCGGTGAATCCTGCAGGGGCTGTGGATGCAGGTTCCCGTACGCAACGATGGTGCAGTCGTCTGATAATATGAGCCGCTGGTGAGCAGTGATGGGGTCCATGGTTAAAGCAGCAGGCACTGTGGACATGAAGATAGAGGAAATGATAATCAGTGCATTTAGAATCAATCCACAGTAAGCTTGCTATCATCTGTCATATTACAGTAGGTAAACATTCATAAAAATAAACTAAAATAATAATAATAAATAATATATAAAATGTGTATAAAAGTATGAAAAAATTATAATATAACAAATACAAATATAAACACAAAATAAAGAAAAAAAAATAAAATGATAAAAATAAGACATTTTCACACACACACACACATATGAAAAACAAATCAGTAAATATGAAATTAAATTAAAATATAATAGGAATTAAATAAGAATCAATAGAAAAACAATAAAAAATTACAAATATAAAGTAAAAATATAAAAGTAAAAATGAATAATAAAACTAAAAATAAACATTTCTAATTTATATATATATATATATACACATTTAAAATATAAAAATAAGTTAATTATAAAATTAAAAATCAATACATTTAAAATAAATGTGTGTATATAAATTATATATGTGTGTGTGTGTGTGTGAGATATACATTTTTAAAAAATCTATAAATATAAAATTAAATACATTTAAAAAATAAGAATTAATAGAAAAACAATAAAAAAATATATACAATTAAATAAAAAGTAAAATATCAAAAAATAAAGTAAAATAAAAATAAATGCATTAAAAAAATATATTTTGAAAAAAATATTTAATTAATTATAAAATTTAAAATGAATAACAAATAAGTAGAACTTTTATATTAATTGACAATTAAATGATAATATAATTTTATATGACTTTAATACCTCCAGAAAGCACTTACTCCACAATCACAACTATTGTCATCAAATCATTGATTGTTTCTTCAAATCAAATTGATCTTTTGTTACTGGTCTTACGTCTTGATCTGATCGAATCCCTAAAGGGGATTTATTAGGAGTTTAGAAAGATATAGTTTGCCTTTGGGTGTCTATATGTGGACATCCATACAAGATAACAAGGTCAGAGTGGTTTAGCGTTTAGTGCATGTGCTTTGTGGGTTTTTACCTAAATATCACATTCCACCTCTTCACCACTTCCTTTTCACTCTGTCTTCTATACTTATCAAAGAGAAAACTGGGACAAAGACTAAATGAGCAGCCAGAAATGGGTGTTTGGGGAGGTCATTCTTGTCAAATCAAAAGCGCTGACACAATTATTACCTGAGATGGTGAAATAACACTCCTCTGAAACCTATCAACACACTCCCTCTAATTCATTATCGCTTGGGTCAATTAAAGCTTACAATCCTTTGAGTATAAACAGTTTAAGATCCATCCAGCAATCAGAATACAAGAACAGGCCAGGAGCAAAAGTGTCTATACTGGCCACTGTTTTATCGCTTCTGCCAGGCACTGAGTACTTTGTTGAAGAAGGATAAATAAACTCCATCCATCAGCAGCTGCCTGGCTGGTAATGCCTGCAGTGGATGTTCTGCAATGCCCATTATGGTGCCAGCTTACTGTGGGTTCAGTGGTGGGCAAGTGTGCCAAAGAAATGGACTGAGAGAGGCGCAAACACTGGATAGAGAAAAAGTCCTCCTGCATACAGACAAAAACAATAAACACATACCACAAGCTTGGACCTGAAAAAGAGACACGAGCCAAGAAGTTGCAACATTAAGATATGCAGGATCCCAAGATATAATTCTGGAAAATTGAGCTATGAAACTAAGATTAAGAAAGATTATGAGGAAATATGGGGAGAAAAAGAAAGAATGCTTATCTGAAGCGATCACTTATCAGACATGTTATTCATTCTTTTGCATTGCACACACCACTAGTGAATTTTAAGGGTTCGTATGAAATTAGGCTGGAACATTCACTGTGCAACAATGCTGGCTAGTTTGCCTGCGGTCCAAAGATGGGCATGTCTGCCAGAGACGAAAAGGGAAATTTGTAAAATATTTTTGTCTTGGCTATTTAAAACCTTCACCACAAATGGCAGCGCCAGAAGCCGGTCCAGAGGATAGAATGTCAACATTTCCACTCTTTGACATTGGCAGTTTGCGCTTCAGGTAACCTATAAATAATTTAACCTCTGTCACTTGCTTTCGATATGTCTCTGCCTGTCCTCGCTCTTTCGGAGTCAAGCAAAACAAAACAAGCACCAGTATCCGGCTTTGGATTCAGAAAGTGCCGAAAAATATTGCTGTTCAGGTAGGGAGGGGAAAAATAAATAAATAAATGATGGGAGAGAAAAAAGGATATTATATATATATATATATATATATATATATATATATATATATATATGGGGCTGGGTATTGAGTTTGATACTTATTAGGCACCAACCGAATTGCCTCGGTACCATCGGTATCAAAAAATGTTTCGTCATTTGGTACCAAATTTAGATACCTTAGGGGTTAATCTCATTAGTCTCAGTGAGCCAATAAGACTGAAGCACTAGGTGTGTTCGACTAGAAGCAGCGCGGCACAGATCACAGCCATCTTACAGCAGTGTCCAGTGTTTCCTATACATTGAGATATAAGTGACAGCTCGTCACTATATTAAAACTGATGGCCAAAAATAGATTTTCCAAAAGGCTTTTACTACGTTGAAGAAATTGAGCTCTTCACGTTTCAAAATTAAAATGCAGTGCGGGTGTTTTTATACGAATGTACAGTCGTGGCCAAAAGTTTTGAGAATTACATAAATATTGGAAATTGGAAAAGTTGCTGCTTAAGTTTTTATAATAGCAATTTGCATTTACTCCAGAATGTTATGAAGAGTGATCAGATGAATTGCATAGTCCTTCTTTGCCATGAAAATTAACTTAATCCCAAAAAAACCTTTCCACTGCATTTCATTGCTGTCATTAAAGGACCTGCTGAGATCATTTCAGTAATCGTCTTGTTAACTCAGGTGAGAATGTTGACGAGCACAAGGCTTGAGATCATTATGTCAGGCTGATTGGGTTAGAATGGCAAACTCGACATGTTAAAAGGAGGGTGATGCTTGAAATCATTGTTCTTCCATTGTTAACCATGGTGACCTGCAAAGAAACGCGTGCAGCCATCATTGCATTGCATAAAAATGGCTTCACAGGCAAGGATATTGTGGCTACTAAGATTGCACCTAAATCAACAATTTATAGGATCATCAAGAACTTCAAGGAAAGAGGTTCAATTCTTGTAAAGAAGGCTTCAGGGCGTCCAAGAAAGTCCAGCAAGTGCCAGGATGGTCTCCTAAAGAGGATTCAGCTGCGGGATCGGAGTTCCACCAGTGCAGAGCTTGCTCAGGAATGGCAGCAGGCAGGTGTGAGCGCATCTGCACACACAGTGAGGCGAAGACTTTTGGAAGATGGCCTGGTGTCAAGAAGGGCAGCAAAGAAGCCACTTCTCTCCAAAAAAAACATCAGGGACAGATTGATCTTCTGCAGAAAGTATAGTGAATAGACTGCTGAGGACTGGTGCAAAGTCATATTCTACGATGAAGCCCATTTCCGATTGTTTGGGGCATCTGGAAAAAGGCTTGTCCGGAGAAGAAAAGGTGAGCGCTACCATCAGTCCTGTGTCATGCCAACAGTAAAGCATCCTGACACCATTCATGTGTGGGGTTGCTTCTCATCCAAGGGAGTGGGCTCACTCACAATTCTGCCCAAAAACACAGCCATGAATAAAGAATGGTACCAAAACACCCTCCAACAGCAAATTCTTCCAACAATCCAACAACAGTTTGGTGAAGAACAATGCATTTTCCAGCACGATGGAGCACCGTGCCATAAGGCAAAAGTGATAACTAAGTGGCTCGGGGACCAGAATGTTGAAATTTTGGGTCCATGGCCTGGAAACTCCCCAGATTTTAATCCCATTGAGAACTTGTGGTCAATCCTCAAGAGGTGGGTGGACAAACAAAACCCCACTAATTCTGACAAACTCCAAGAAGTGATTATGAAAGAATGGGTTGCTATCAGTCAGGATTTGGCCCAGAAGTTGATTGAGAGCATGCCCAGTCGAATTGCAGAGGTCCTGAAAAAGAAGGGCCAACACTGCAAATACTGACTCTTTGCATAAATGTCATGTAATTGTCGATAAAAGTCTTTGAAACGTATGAAGTGCTTGTAATTATATTTCAGTACATCACAGAAACAACTGAAACAAAGATCTAAAAGCAGTTTAGCAGCAAACTTTTTGAAAACTAATATTTATGTAATTCTCAAAACTTTTGGCCACGACTGTATCTTTGAAAAGAACCAACTGTCTTCAGAAAAGCTTTAATGTCATTTTCATTTCGTCTTTCCTGTAATGCCTGATAAAGTAACGTTTGTGAGCAGCGCTTTTTTGATTAAAGCCGTTACCCGGGAAACTGCTAGATCTCCGCTCCAACAGCGCCTCCTGCTGGAAGAGAATAAATTAATCTGATAGTAAACAAACAAAAAGCATGCTTCAGAATTTTTTTGAGAATGTGCTTAAGTTTTGAGCCATGTATTATTACTCTAAATTGGGCTACTACTACTATTGCTATATCTTGTACCCAGCAATAATAATTTGCAGTAATTCACTTTTATGAGATGAAAGAAAAAACAAAACAAAACACGTGACCCATGGTTTGTCTGTATGTGTATTCAGAGCCAGTGAGCAACAGACTTTCAAAATATTAATAATAAAACTGCATTAATGCTCAAAATAATTGTCTCCGTCATTAACTAATGCATTAACGAGATAATGAATAAAGATATGGATAAATAAAGATAAAGGTTTAAAAACGTATATATATAGCAATATCATAGCAGTGTAATATGGCTATATATCAGTACGGCATTGATTCGGCCGTGGGTAGTATACAGCCATATCACATGGCTAAGAGTGTGATATTGCACTTATATAAGAGTAGAATATCATGCTCCCGGAAAAGGCTCTCAGCCATCAGAGAACTAGAAAAAACTGTTGTGTGTGTGTGTGTGTGTGTGTGTGTGTGTATGTATATATATATATATATATATATATATATATATATATATATATATATATATATATATATATATACTATACTTATATACTATAAGGAAATAAATATAAACTAATTATTAACAAATAACAATATCAATATATATAAATATAAATATATACATAAATTACGTATGATTATGTATATAATTTTTTATACTAAACTATAATAATATAATTTTACAGGACTGTGTATAAAACTTTTAATATTTATATGCTCAGTAACTGGCTTCGGATTCAGAAAGTGACAAAAATATTTCTGTTTAGGTTGACAGGCAAAAAAAGATATGTCTATATGCAAATGTCTATATGGAAATGCAAAAAAACGCAATGCCAGTACAGAACAAAAAGTGGAGAGAGCAGCAGTATGGAAGGAAGGATTTGGACTGGATTTGTTTCATGTGACAGATTGAGCGTCGCCCCTTGCTCATTTCTGTCGGTGTATAGGACGCTGGTAAATCGGTGAATTGATTGAGAGAGAGAGATATTCCCTGCTGTGTTATTTTAAATAATGCTCTTCCTCAGGTGGCTACTGGGGGGGAATACAGATGGAGGAGGCCTGCAGCTCTTCTCACTGCAGCTATTACAATGACCACTTGTGTGGAGCTCAATCAGACATGTATTATCTCATTCATGGGGCTGTAAACACACAGGTTGTGTTTGGGTTGATTAGATCCTCTCTAATTGGATGCACTAATACATACACAATGAATAGTATTAGATATATGGACATGATTAATATATGAATGTGCAACAGATGCACAAATAACAATAGGCTAAACAATGAGAAACCATTTATTTGAGAACAAAATGTAGTAGCGCTTAATACTTGCTGATATGATGATAGGTTGATTCTGTTCAGTTGCTAAGGTATTCTGAGTAGTTGCTATGGTGTTCTGGGTAGTTCCCAGGTGGTAATGATATTCTGGTCTCTGATTGTTTTTTGTTTTTGTTCTGTTTATGTGACCATCAAGTAAAAAAAATATAATACAAATAATAATAAAAAATTTACACGGAAAAAAAAACGGGGATAGCTGAAATTAAATAGCATTTAAATAGTGTATGAAAAATGAAACAAAGATAAGAAACTTTGCTTTGGCAAATAACTGAAATAGGTTACTTAATAACTAACTAGAAACATATAAAAAAATTTAATGACAAAATAATTTGAACTTCAATATTTGTTAAAATATAAAAAAGGACAACATATTAAAATGCCCATAATACAAATTATATATTTTATAAATATTTTATAAATTAAAGAAAATTTTAAATATAATATTTTATGTTAATATAAAAAAATAATATAAACTATAATAATAACAATAATAATAATATAAATAATACTAAAATAACACTGGTCTGATTTCTTAGACAAATATTAACACATTTCGCCTCAATAAGCCACAAGATCTGAGGTATTATTCATGTTTGTAGCACAAACAGTGTTGGTGTGTTCAAATCTCTTAATCCAGCTGTTAACTACAAGACAGAAGCTAATGGCTCTATGCAAATTAAACGTTTCTTGTATGAAACCAAGCCACCATAATCTTGACCCACCTAGTCTATAATTAATGAAGTAAATGAGCTCCAACATGACAGCAAACAAGATTGAAATTAGTGTCTGCACTCAATAGAAAGGGCAACGAGCTTCAGTCCTGCAGTGTGTGCTTGGCTGATTACATCACAAAATGGATTTTTCACTGTTCTTAATGATTATGCCTGGAATATAAGCACATGATAATGCTGAGGTGCTGGGAAGTATTCGCTAAACCCAAACAAACATACTAGATCAAAGTTTTCCAAACAGGATTCACATGGGAATCTCACACACCCCTCGCAGTTCCTTTATAAACCCTGTTTGGGAAAGCTAGATCTAGTATATTCATGCAGATTACGGAATGCTAACATTATCATGAGCTTAATGTCCAGGCATAAGCATTGAGGACAGTGATAAATTCAATTTTTTGTGTAATGTTTTGCTTTCAGTAGGGGTGTAGTTGTTTTCCCAATGACACATAGCTACTATTAAAAATGCAATTCTATTGTTCTGGCGCATTACCTGGGGATATATCCAGAAAAAGAGACTTCCAGATTGTATACTGTAGTGGTCCCATGTATTTGGATGTTGGGAAGTCTTCATAAGTGAGGTTGGTTTCATGGATCTTTCCCTTTATTCTGCAGAGAAAGAGGACAACAACTGCATTATTCAAATTCAACATTGGCAACCCACCAAACCCCGAGATGATTCTTCCTCCTGTTTCAAAACACACGTTTTTGAATCGTACTGTGTTTTCTACATAGCTGTGCCGCCCCTGCAAAGTCAAACAGCTCAAGTTCGCCGTTGGGAGTGAGGTCAATGTGGGCAACACTGCAGATCACTTTCATTAGTTCAAGCAACATTAATCATCTTATTCCGTTTCAATATGGCTAACCCATTCCCTTCCCATCATTCCCAAATAAAACGACTGCCCATTTAGAAATGCATTTTTTTTTTCAAAATGCAGTCTAAAACTTCAAATATTTTTGCTGATTAACAGGGCTAAGATATGTGGATTTATAGCACACCTGTCATCTAATATATTACAACCAGCCTTGTTATTTATTATATCAAAGTCTCAGCTTTCAACTTTTTTATTATAGAATTCAAACAACAAACACTGATTTGATGCTCATTGTGAAATAACAGATCGCTGTAGACGTATTTCACTTTACTACTAGTAATAGCACAAAATAAACATGAATGAACATCAGATAGTATGTTAAATGAAACAGTACAACTTATTAAAATGTCTTATGTCTCATGTAATCGCTCAGTGTTTCAACTGCAGAAAGACATCAGTAAAACAGTTTGTAAACAAATGTTATGTAATGTTACATTTACATTAAAAAGCCACTTAATGACCATAGCTAGATAGTTACCTAGAAAAAACAACTCTAGAGAGAAGCAGTTTGCTAAAAATATATACTGTCTTAACTATTCATGATTTTTTATCCTATATATTTTTTCCCTTACCCGTTCTTCAATGTTTGTTTGAATACATTTATCATGAAAACAAGTTATGACAGCCACCGTTTGAATATTTATATATTTAAAAAAAACAAGTAAATTTCTGAAAACTTAACAGGAATTTTTTTTGTACTTTAGGAAAAGTTGAAAATTTTAGGAAACATTTTTAGAGTTGAAAAAATTTACTGGAAATTTTCCACCCCTCTGCAACCCTTGAGAGAACAGAATAGAATGGAGAAGAATAGAATAACAAATTGAACTTTATAAGGCCCCATTTACAATTGTGTGTTTTCGTTTTAAAACACATAACATTTGCTATGGTTACACTTATCGTTTACACTACTCCGGCATTTTCGAGGAGACTTTTGAAAACACTGCACACCCCATTTTAGTTTGAAAGCTCCAGGGTTGGGTTTCAGTGTAAATGGACCAAAACTGAGACTTTTGAAAGCGATGGCGTGGCTGCCCACATTATCGTTGATGACCGTGTAAACGATAACATCATGCGCATTGCCATACCCATAGATGTAAACAGTGGTGGACGAAGTACACAAATCAAGTACTTGAGTAAAAGTACAGATACATATAATAAAATATTACTCCAGTAAGAGTAAAAGTACTCCTTTTTCAATTTTACTCAAGTGAAAGTACAAAAGTACTTGATTTTTTATGTACTTAAGTAAAAAAGTACTGAAATTTTAGATAGGTTACTTAATTAAATTTTATATTAGCACATATTTTTAATAATCCTACTGCTCAAAATACCTGGGATGTTTTCCAAAATAACCACTATATGGAGTCAAGATATATTTTTGTTGTTGATATGGACTACGCTGATGAGAGTGATGTTAACTGTGAAAGCTTACACTGTGATGTACATGAGAGAAAACAGAGATGACCATCTGATTTTCACCAGTAAGAACAAAGTATTTTAAAGTTTGTTGTTTTACAGAACATCACACTTAGGACTATATATGACATGATAATAAGGCCTGAAGTTAGGAAGAACATTTTAAAGGAAAACATAATTATATTTTCATAATGATGAAAATATAATTACTTTTTATATAATTACCACTTTTAATATCACGGAAATTCGTCCCCCACACTTTTTTAGATTTAAACTCAAAGAGACGGGATAGTCTGCACATGAATTGATATTTTATTCGGACCCAGAATACAGCGAGATGAACATCACAGAGCGCTAAACTCTCCTACAGTGTTTGTTTCATTCATACTCGAAGCCAGAGGGTGCTCTCGCGCAGAAAGTCATATCAGGAAATTCCTAATATGGGCAAAAGCGTCCAGCTATCGCTGTATGAAAACAGTTTTTACACAGAAAAAAAAAAGCCAGAAACTTTTGGAAACACGAAGACATTAAACATACGATTGCAACAATATATGGTTTTTCAAGTCATCTTCAGCAGGTGATAAATAAAGTATGAACAATGCAGTGCTAATTGACAAAAACATTTTGTAGTATATAAACAAATCATTATTATTTGTTATTGTCCAGCAGTTATAGATTTCTAAGCCAATTAAAAGTTAGAAATTTTAGAAAAATGTAAGTTGCCTATTGTATCCACTACCAGTCAACAGTTTTTGAACAGTAAGCTTGTTAATATTTTTTAAAGAAGTCTCTTCTGTTCACCAAGTCTGCATTTATTTGATCCAAAGTACAGCAAAACAGAAAAATTGTGAAATATTTTTACTAACCTATTTATATTAACTGTTTATATTTGGATATATTTCAAAATGTAATTTGCTGAAATTTCAAAGTTGAATTTTAAGCATCAATACTCCAGTCAGACAATCCTTCAGAAAAAAAAAAGAAAAAAAAAGGTTTCTTTGATGAATAGAAAGTTCAGAAGAACAGCATTTATTTTGAAATAGAAATCTGGAATAATCTGAAATAGAAAATTATGTCTTATCATCACTTTTGATCAATTTAAAGTGAAGTGACGTGACATACAGCCAAGTATGGTGACCCATACTCAGAATTCGTGCACTGTATTTAACCCATCCAAAGTGCACACACACAGCAGTGAACACACACACACCGAGAACACACACCCGGAGCAGTGGGCATCATTTATGCTGCGGCGCCTGGGGAGCAGTTGGGGGTTCGGTGTCTTGCTCAAGAGAACCTTAGTCATGGTGTTGCCGGCCTGAGACTCGAACCCACAAAAGAGTCCTTGCTAAGTAGAAGTGTTCATTTCTATAATTTATTTTCCAAAAAACAAAAATTATATTGACTGTAAGCTTTTGAATGATATAGTGTACAATGTTGCAAAAGCTTTTTATTTCACATAAATGCTAGTTTTTGGATCCTTATATTCATCAAAGAATACTGAAAAAAAAGACTCATGTTTTAAATATTGATAATCAGCAAATCAGCATATTAGAATGATTTCTGAAGGATGTGACACTAAAGACTGGAGTAATGATGCTGAAAATACAGCTTTGATCACAGGAATAAATTACAATTTAAAATTCATTAAAATAATATTTCACAATATTACTGTTTTTTGCTGTACTTTGGATTAAATAAATGCAGGCTTGGTGAGCAGAAGATACTTCTTTAAAAACATAAAAAATATTACTGTTCAAAAACTGTTGATTGGTAAGCTATATAGATTAAAGAAATGTTATATAGCCTACATATATAGCCTATATATATATATATATATATATATATATATATATATATATATATATATATATATATATATATATATATATATATATATAATTTAGCACCAGCAAGCTTGTTAGCTAAACAGTTAGCATCAGCTAACAATATTTACTTATTTTCAGTACGGTTATGAATAAACATTCATGTCTGTCTACTCGTCTAGTTAATCCAAACGTTACTGTTGATAAACAATATAAAAACAGACGTCAAATAGGGATGGTAGCATTTTAATAAAACTGTTAACATTACGGCAGCGGGGAATTTGAACGTGCATGAGTTATTGTATTTAATCTGTGTAATTTTAATGTTTGTTTTTTTTTTATTTATTTTGTTTGTTTTTTACCTAAAATTGATGTGTCTGCATCGTCTGCACTCGAGCATTTCAGTGGGCTTAAATAGATCACTCTTTACAACGGATTTAGTTCCCAAACAACTGACAATTTTGACCTAAATATGATTTGCAGTTACAATAATTAATCCAAAATTTCGACATTAGTAACTTACTTTTAGCAACATCAGACGCACGCGCGCTCACAAGATCTCCCGGTTCTTACTTCTGTAGACTCGCACTAAACGGTTCATTTGAATCAGTGAGTGGTCGACTCCAGAACAGCTGCAATCCATAGACAGCAGGCTGCAATCGGATCATTCTAATTCGTAAATGAATCGTTTGGTGCGATTTGCGATCCGATTTAAGTTTACTTTGAAAAGACTCAGTTCGTTCATGATGAATCAAACACCTCTTCTGCGTGTCGGAGCACGTGATATATTATAGGCACATTAGGCAGTAACGATATGTTTTATGGAATGTAGTGAAGTAAAAAGTACGATTTTATGCTTTGAAATGTAGTGAAGTAAAAGTAAAAGTTACTCAAAATAAAACTACTCCAGTAAAGTACAGATACTTGAAAAATGTACTTAAGTACAGTAACGAAGTAAAGCTACTCCGTTACTGTCCACCACTGGATGTAAACGTAGATTTCCCATTCGATCGCTCTAATCATGTAGATGCGTATGCAATCTAAATAATAGAGAATCTACCTAGTCATTTCTATGGCTGTACCTGCATGAATGGTCACGTGACATGCGTTTTAGGTTGTGTAGTGTAAATGGAGATGGTTTCTGAAACGCAGGGGAAATACCAGTGTAGACAAGGGATGTTTCATTCTAAAATGCCTTTTAAAAACAAAAACGCACTAGTGTAAATGGGGCCTAAGATCAAAACGGAATCACATTGCACGTTTTTTAATTTTATTTTTGCCAACATCCAGCCCTACAGATTAAACGTCAATAATCTTTCTACTTCCTAACTAACCTTAACCTAGCCTGTTACTCAGTGATCTCTCTTCTGACTGTGACATATGGCAAAGGGCAATGGTCACATACATAAGTCAAATAACCTGACTTGCCTTGGTATCTTCCACCAGCAATACCCTCCACGAATCACTTGCTCCCTGACCAGCGGTTACAAGAAAAAAGACAAAACGTTTTAGACCAGAGAATCTCAAACTACCATACAAAACACCCTCAACACACGCTCACCCACTTCTCTCTGAGTCACATGCCATCCTCAGTACCTGTCTGACGTCAGGGCTATTCCTTCCAAGAACTCGTGACGGCTGGTCCCATTGAGTCGTTCCTGAAGGATCTGGATCCCTTCCTTGACATCACGGAGCTGCTGGCTGTAGCGCTGGATCTTGTGTTCGATATCAGACAGCGTGCGCGCCGTATCTGCCTCCAGCTCCTCCAGCATGCTCTTATGTCGTTCCCGCAGGAAGCGGTGAAGTCGCTCAAAAGCTTCACCGATTGTAGCACGAAGGCTCATTGCTGATGACTATGAAGTAGAGAAGAGAAATGAGACTAAACTAAGAGCCTAGAATTAAAATAGTACACAGTCACAAATACAACCCTTCAAAACAACCAAGTCTTTACTCTAGGGCACATGAGGAGCATAAATTTTTTATTTATTTTTACGAGTGGGCTTTGCATCCTCTTCATCGTTGGTGGCGGCGGCTGCATCCGCACCACTCGCATCAAAGAAAATGTTCTGATAATGTTCAAAAAAGTTTTTTTTTCTTACTTCTCTCATGTTTTCATCGAGAAACCTGAGATGTTTGTACTGAGGGTCTAGGGCAGACGCGAGAAGAGGAGTTTTCACTGCATTCTCCAAGTTAGCGGTGTTTATTCGTTGCTTGAGAGATGCCGCAACAATGTACTTCAATTCGGTCACTTTCTGTGATTCTCCACGGTATATTTGAAGTACTGTAGAAGACCGCAGTTCTTAGGGGCCGTTCACATATCGCGTCTTTTGTGCGCTCAAGTTCGTTATTTCCAATGTAGGTGCGCGGTATGCACGCTCATAATGGAAGGGATGCGGTCGCGATGCGCACGTGGTGCGACGCACCCGTTTTTTCCAGGCGCGTACGCTCCACATCGAGTTAAAAAAATCTAAACTTTTCAGAATGCGGCAAGCGCACCGCAGGTCATGTGAGAAGAACTAAACATTCAGCTTCATCCTTTCCCATGACAATGTTGAAAGCTCAGCCAAGACGAAGGAACAGCTGATCATAGCTGTATATGGATTGCCATTTTGAAATAAATTTAGTAGCAGAGCTACTGAAAGCGATTTTTTGTGCTGCAAATCCATTTATCCTTTGCTGAAATTTCCGCGTCTTCATGGAGAGAGCGCGTCACTGTTGCTTAGCAACGGCAGACGCCTCAGGAGCGCTTCTGCCCGAGAGCTTTGGAAAAAAAGAGAAAGCAGCGCGCCTAGCGTTTTCAGCGCGTTTTTAGGCGCGATATGTGAACAGCCCCTTATTCATTCATTAATTATTTTTTGCTTGCATACATCTTCAAATATGCCGTGGAGAATCACAGAAAGTGACAAAATTAGGTTTTATTGTGAGCTTCTTTTTTTTTTTTTTTTTTTATATAATTTTTTTATCGAATAATTAGAGCAGAACGAATATTCGAATGTTCGACTGTCCGTGCACACCCCTAATTTTCACTACCTGTAAACTCACAAGGACCTCATAAAAAGCACTTTACCTCATTGTTGCTCCACGTCTGCCCTCTGTTCATTTTGTTTTGGTTATACCGTGTCGTCAAATCATGTCGCATAGTATCGCATCTTGTCATTAGTTCGTGTTTTTGGTTATTTTAGAAGTATTTGGTCCTTGTTGCATTCATATATCATTCAAACCGCACCAGTTTGTTTGGCAGTGGACCAAGACCTATCGTTTTAGCAGTCTCAGTCTGCTTGTTTGGTGCACACCAGGGTTCGGATGGCAGCATCCACACTTACTTAAACAAAATGCACTAACAGAGCAATCGAACCAAACATGACAAGTGTGAATGCACCCTTAAAGGATAAAATAGGCTTAACTAAAAGAATCATGCTTTTATTATGCATCTAAATTAAACAAAATGAATGCATCAAGTTAAATTTTACTATCAAATCTACAATAGTGATTGTCATGTATTAGTTAGATAGCGTGCTTGACAATTGACAAAGATAATGCTATGTGCAGTTAGAGAAGTCTAAGACTAGTGTTGTAAGTGACAACCTACACAGAGACAACATAGTCAAAAGACCTGTCCTCACCAGGTATATCATGACAAGTTTCCACCATCAAGTAATTTGTGAGTCCTAAATAAAATACTGCTTGAAGTGACAAAACCACAGACATATTTGTTGTTTAAAATACAACTGGAGTGTAGAGCGTGGAGCTACCCATGACGAAGAAAATGAGAATTCAGCAACCTTAATAATGTCTTGCTGTGGAATCAAATTGTTTAAAGACAAATTAAGAGAGAGGATGATCTGGTTAGGAGGACACAGCAAAAATAATCTAAAACCATGATACTTAACTTAACTTAGATATTTAACTGTCTCTAGATTCCTATTAAATGATCATAAATTATTATATATATTTTACATTTTTATGTATAGTTTCTATTATAAAATGAATGAAAATTTTGGCAGTCTCTCAATGTATTGTAGTGGGCTATCAAGCAAGTGGAAAGTGCTGCATCATTAGAGACGGGGACATGGTCTAATAGTCCGTGGAATTGGCATTAGGTTGCTCCTCCTTTAATCTACTGGGTTATCTTAGAACAGCCTCCATGGGAAGGACATGATTACACATGCAGACGGGCAGATGAGCATGGAGATAAAAGCAGCATAGGTCGATGCCTAACGTAAAAGAGAATTGTGAAACTAGCCAACAGACTCAGCATAGACTGAAACAGAGGAAAACAAGTCGAAGAGAGATAAAATGAGATGTTCTGAGGAAGCCAATCATCTTCATTAAAGTGTAAAGAACATCAGTTACAGTTGACAGATCAAAGATCTTAAATCTCAAGGTCGAATCGATGAATTATAGAAACCGTTCCACCGATGGCCGTCCATACAAACAAGGCGAGCCGCAGATTTTCATTTATTTCTTGGCCTATAATAAGAGCTGGAAGAAACCACAGACTACACTGATGACAAGATTACTCCTACTAACAAATGAAATAAAGGACTTGTTCCACTTCTGTCGTTCCAATGGAAAATGTGATTTCCTTGCAGCCAGGAAGATGAAATCCTATTAAGATCACGTCTCTCTCTCTGTCGTCATTTGCATCGGCTGAGTCAGCCCGACTGGTTTCGCCTGATGGATGATTGGGACTTAGTGATGAAGTGGTGTTGGTCTCCCCACGGGCCACGTTGTCTAAGATGGGCTCTATTTAAAGCCAGTAAACATGTGCCTAGTGCTACTCGGCCTCACAGCACCCTGCTTGCGATGACATCTGCTTATCAGACAGATCTTTCCTTGGGGTCTTCCATTCAGATACGACATCGGCACTTCAGACAAGAGGGTCTGTCAGCAAGTGTGCCGCTGAGCTAAATCTAGAGCACGCTAGCAGGGAGGTGGCAACAAGTTAAAAACAAGCTAACATGAACTAGAGGTATTTTTGACCCAAGCTATATGCTGGAGTAGCACAACTATTTTCAACATTTCAACAAAAGTTTCTTGATCATTAACCCCTTGGAGTCGATTCACACGTATACGTGTTTTGTGGCATCTTCTCCTGATAACACCGAAAAGAACTTAAATGACACTTTTTTGATCGTACAGATAAGAACAACACATCAATTGAATCTGTAAATGTTCTACTTTTATTTTTATACATGCATAATAACAAAAAAAATTTGCATTTACAAAATTAAGAAAACAAACAGGGTGTGCTGTCTGCAGCCTTGGTCTGCGGTGATCTTCATTTAGAAACGCGTCTTTAAAATGAACTTTAACTCAGCAAATACTCAACAATGAGACATGAGAGAT
Organism: Carassius carassius; assembly: GCF_963082965.1. NCBI lineage: Eukaryota > Metazoa > Chordata > Actinopteri > Cypriniformes > Cyprinidae > Carassius > Carassius carassius. The sequence goes on from NC_081798.1 coordinate 18,147,625, forward strand.
ACATCTATAGAAAACTTGACATGTCTACTTTTAAACTAACATTCTGTGATAAAGTAATCCATATGAAAACAACGCAATGTCCGTCTTTCACGTCTCCCTTCATTATATGTTACAACAGAAAAACAGATAACAACATACCCTAATCAGAAGCCATGGAGGAACAAGGAGGTGTGACTCTTGCGGAAAGCCCGCAACACTGCCTTCAGGTCAGATGACGCTGAAAAAGGGGATCAAATAGGCCAAGTAATGCTAAAAGCTGAAGGTAGAAGAACACTTTTCCAACTCTGACCCCCGATGCATGTGGCAGGGCATACAGGTCATCAGTGACTACAAGTCAAGCAACTCCGCTCCAATGGTCACAGACGTCTCCTTCCTTAATGAGCTAAATGACTTTTATGCTCACTTCAACAGCGACAGCAAGGAGACGACCACCAAAATCACACTCTCAGCAGACAACCAACCTCTCAAACTCACCTCCACAGACGTCCACACTGCATTGAGCCGGATCAGCGCACGCAAGGCTGCTGGCCCGGACGTCATTCCTGGACGTGTGCTTAGGGCATGTGCAGAGCAGCTTGCAGGGGTCTTCACAGACATTTTCAACCTGTCCCTCAGCCAATCAACTGTGCCAACATGTTTTAAGTCCACATCCATTGTGCCAGTTCCGAAACACTCCTCCTCAATGTACTTAAGATGACTACTGCCCTGTAAAGATCTTTACGGGTCCAAAAATTTGTGCCTGAACCCGAAAGAGACCCGTAAATGTACTACACAGAACCGACCCGGACCCGTATACTATTTGAAAGCTGGACCCGAACCCGCTGGGAAGACAAAGACCCGACTGGACCCAATTGTCACATATTCCACCTTAAATTGCTATTACAAGTCAATAAACCTGTTGCAAAAAATACAGCTTTTTGTCTTACCTAATTTAAGGAGCCGTAGTCTCTCTTCCTTGTACCTGACTGCCTGTGATGGATTACAATCCTCCGACAAGAAAGTTATCCATGTTATTCCTCTCGTTATTCCAAGTCCAAGCTTAATCCACTCATTATTTCAGCTTCAAAGGTCCACTTGATGTCATGGTGACGGATGACAAATGCAACTGTGCACATGTACATTCTGACTCGAGTTAACTCGCATAATAACTTCGACTGTTTGCCCTTTTGAACTATAATAACACCACTGACGTTATTTATTTGCTATCATCTCTGTGCTCTCTGCGCTGCGTCGAGTCTGAATCTGACAAATAAAACTTTAAGATTAAACGGTTAATTTATATTATTATAAAAATGGGAGAAAATGTAAAGCGCGGTTTGGCGGTCGAAGTGTCCCTCACTGGTTGGCATAGAAACTTGAAACATTCTGGAGACTGCACATGCATGCTAGCTGGATCAACCTAAAATATGTTTAACGCAATTTGAGCGTCATAGAAAACATTCATGTTACAGTTCACCTCAGATTGTGTTGCTGATTTGAAATATATTAAATATAAGTGTGTCAAGCCTGCAAGCATTATTACCGTGCGGGCACTTGCATTAACTCTGGGTCTGCGCCTGGGTCTCAAGTGCTGCACTCTGTACTCACACACTTGGACAATAACAACACATATGTTAGGATGTTGTTTGTTGACTTCAGTTCAGCATTTAACACCGTCATCGAACTTTGAGAGCTGGACATTAACACCCCCCTCTGCAACTGGATTATGGACTTTCTGACCAACAGACCTCAGCATGTTAGGTCAGGCCACACCCGCTCCACCACCATCACACTTAACACTGGCGTACCACAGGGCTGTGTGCTGAGCCCATTCCTTTACTCATTTACACTGTGTGTGACAATGACTGCAAGCCTTTGCATGGATCCAACTCCATCATTAAGTTTGCAGATGACACCACGGTGATTGGCCTCATCAGTGACAACAATGAGACTGCCTACAGGGAAGAGGTACAGCACCTGGCCACATGGTGCGCTGACAATAAACTGTTCCTTAACACCAGCAAGACAAAGGAGCTCATTGTGGACTTCAGGAAGAACGCATGACCCCATCTACATTAATGGGATGGTTGTTGAACATGTCTCCAGCTTCAAGTTCCTGGGAACCACCATCTCGGAGGACATGTCCTGGACTACAAACACCTCACCAGCACCTCTTCTTCCTCAGGACACTGAAGAAAAACCAGCTGGCGTCAGCCATCCTGGTGAACTTCTACCAGTGTGCGATCGAAAGCATCCTGACCATTTGCATCACAGTCTGGTATGGGAACTGCTCAGTGGCTGACCGCAAGGCACTGCAGAGGGTGGTGAAAACTGCCCAACGCATCACAGGGACATCACTTCCTGCTATTGAGGACATCCAGAGGAAATGTGATCTACGTCAAGCTCGCAGCATTCTTAAGGACTCCTCTCACCCTGACCATGGACTGTTTAACCTCCTGCCCTCTGGGAGGCGCTTCAGGAGCCTCCGGACAAGGACCAGCAGATTCAGGAACAGCTTTTTCCCTACAGCTGTCTCTTTACTGAACTCTGTGTTCTGACACCCCCCACACCACACACACAAGACTCCTCACCCCTCCTCATCACTACATCTAAATTTATTTATTTATTTACAACAAGAAAAAAAACAGTAAACTTGTTATTACTTGCACTACTGTCTGTTCATTCAGAAACACTGAGTAATCAATTTGCACACTGAAATATTCTCTATGCACTTTACTGTCCATTGCACTAGTGTAAATGGTTCATATGTTCATAGTTTCCGCCTATAGTGTACATACACGTTAACATAATCCATCTGTTATTTAATGTGCATAAGATAAAATAAAAAAAATAATGTACTTTTCAAGATGAAATAAAATTGTAAGGAGTAAAAAGTACTGTTTTTTTCTTCAGAAATGTAATCAAGTACAAGTAGTCAGTTTAAGTTGTAGTTGAGTACAAATCCCCCAAAATAATACTTAAGTACAGTAATCAAGTAAAATTACTCAAGTATTTTACACCTCTGCACCTATCTTTATATCATGCTGATAGTATTTCAAATCTGTAAATTATGTCCATAATACTTCTCTGTATAGTTATTGTACATATTGTTGATCTTGTATATTCTGTACATACTGCTTATTGCACTTCTGATTAGATGCTAACTGTATTTCATTACCTTGTACCTTACATGTGCAATGACAATAAAGTTGAATCTAATCAAATCTAATCTAATTATATCTAATGCGACCACGCCCACACGCTGTAGATATTATAATGTTCCACGTGAAGCAGGCGGCATGTAAATGCCCATACCATAGAAAACAAAGCAGCGAGACTGGTCTTCAAGTTTTTTATTTTTTTTATTTTACTGTTTGCTCCGTGCTGAGAGGAATAAGACATGATTCACCCCAAGAAGATGCGTTGAGGATTACCTCAGGATTTGAGTTTTGGATTTCCTCAGGGAAAAAAAAATGAAGCGCTTTATCCAGCAGAGATCATAAACATGAGTATTTTTTTTATTAATCTACTTGTATTAGTTGTCACACAACATGTACACAATTTACTAGTTAGATTTTTTCAAATTATAGTTCCTGACTACATGTATAATCAAGTGAAACATTATGAAGTTTCATTCACATCATCCAGTTCTACTGTACTACTAGTAGGCTTGCGCGGTAATACGGTAATATGGTATACCACGGGATCTAAAAATAGCAACGGTATCAGTTTCAATACCGTCATACCGTCAATAAAAAAACAAACAACACTGCACTTATATAGGAGACAAGGATTAAATATTAAATATAATTTATTTAATGCCTAAAAATGCATATGCGTGGTTGTCCTCGCGTGACAACGAGAAGAGGAGAAAGAGAGAGAGGGGGAAAGATTTCGGGTTTCGACCGAACGAGAAGGGAGAGGCGGTAAATACGGATGAGGCTATTTGCAAATTATGTCCTCACGAAAAAAGATGAGACTGGGAATATGCTGCAAAAAAAAAAAAAAAAGCCGATGCAATGGCAGGTCCAGTCGGCATCGGCAACGTAAAGGACCGAGTCAGAGCTGATATAACAGCCTACTGTTTGGAGCCAAGGAGACGAGGACCCACTTCATTCATGGAAAAATGCTGCCTGGTGTTTTCCCCAGATGTCGCGAGTGGCACGAAAGTACCTGTGTGTCTGTGCTACAAGCACACCATCGGAGCAGGTTTTCAGCACCGCAGGTAAAGTTGTCGGTCCACAACGTGCCCTAGCGAAAAATCTTGACTAGATTGTATGCCACTTGCCATTCGTTCCTATTGGCACTGTGTTTATTTTTTATTTATTTAATGGATTCAGGTATTTTTATTTGGATTTAATTAAAAACTTTTTTGGAAAGAAGACTGGAAAGAATAAGTTTTTATTTAGACCTATTGCTTTTCAATAATTTTTATTATATATATATATATATGTATATATGTATGTATATATATATATATATATATATATATATATATATATATATATGTAAATATATATATATATGTATATATATATATATATATATATATATATATATATATATATATATATATATATATGGATGTTTATTTGGTCTATTTGCTCTTTTTTTTTATAAGCTGCTCTTTGTTATTAAAAGTTGTTCGTGCAGTGTGATTTTTAAGGATGGGCGTTTTCCGCAAATATCACATTCAAATAATTTTGAGCTCACAAAAAACGAATATTAGAATATTCGTTTATTTAAATTAAGTTTAATGAGACAGACATTATTTTTCAGCACCATTTATTGTTTCTGTCATTTTTGAACAAGCTTACACACAATGAGCTTGAACATTAACTACACATCGTGTTTTGTAGCTGAAAACCTTTAACAATGCGTGCAAACAAACAAAAGTACAGATTAAAAGCAAAAAAAAATAAAAAATTAACAAAGAAAAAACAAAGCATCCTGCAGCAATTAGGCCATTGACATTGTACAGAATTTAGCTTACACTTAACTTTGAAACTGTCAGCAAATCTTTTTTGCTTTTTTTCCTATTGTTTCAAATGTTCTTGTTAAGAAACACGGGCATGTAAACATGATCGTGGGAAAGTCGGCTCCTTAGTCTGTTAACAATAAGGCCGGCCGCGGAGAAAACGTGCTCTGACGGCACAGACGTTGGCGGGACTCACAAATAACGGTGTGCTAAGAGACTACGTTTTGTGAAGCGCTTCGTGTTTTCGTTTCACCACTGAATGGGATCCTCATCTGGTGGAATACATGGCTCCAGCTGTTCCCACTCGTCTCGGTTGGACTCTCTGTAATAATCGCTGAAGAACTGGCTCAGCCTTTTCTGTCGAGTGGGCATTGCATCCTCTTTATCGTTGGTGGCAGCGGCTGCATCCGCACCACTCGCATCAAGGAAAGTGTTCTGATAATGTTCAAAAAAGGGTTTTTTTCTTACTTCTCTCATGTTTTCATCGAGAAACCTGAGATGTTTGTGCCGAGGGTCTAGGGCAGACGCGAGAAGAGGAGTTTTCACTGCATTCTCCTAGTTAGCGGTGTTTATTCGTTGCTTGAGAGATGCTGCAACAATGTTCTTGAATGCGGTTACTTTCTGTGATTATCACGGCATATTTGAAGTACTGTAGAAGATAGCAGTTCTTATTCATTCGTTAATTATTTTTGCTTGCATACATATTCAAAAATGCTGTGGAGAATCACAGAAAGTGACCGAATTAGGTTTTATTGTGGACTTTTTTTCTTTTTTTTATGGCAAGCAAAAATATGTCAATTTGAATATCATTTTTATTTATGGAATAATTAGAGCAGAACGAATATTCGAATGTTCGACTATCCGTGCACAGTGATTTTATTGATTTGTTTTCGCGTCTCTGCGCAAAAACTGTTCTGTATGTTTATGTTAATTTAATTCTGTTTGACTATTGCTATTTGTTGCTAATAAAAGTTGTTAATATTGTTGTGCATGCAATTTTGTTATCGTTTCAGTATTAGTGTTTGGTATTCAGTTTCTGAATGGTTTAGGCACAAGCCAACAGTTTGGTGATGCTGTCTCAGCCTTACGTCATCATTTTTATTATTGTTCACGGTAATACCGTATACCGAGGTAAAATAGGGAGGAGGTTTGACGGTATCAAAATTTGGATACTGCCCAAGCCTAACTACTAGTATCATTGACCATCAAAATAATTTTAATAATTTAGTTTATCATTTAGTTTATTTAAGAACACAAACAATATACAATTTGGAAAAACTAGTTATGTGATGTTCATTTAAATATTTCAACATAACCCCATACCAGTCAATACCATTTTGCTAAAGCAGTAATACTGTTCAGTATTTGTGCCATTTAAAATAACTGCTTTCTATTTGAATTTCTTTTAAAATGTACTTGATTCCTGTTATCAAAGCTAAATTTTCAGCATCCAGTCTTATTCCAAGTGTAACAATATACACTATACCATTCAAAAGCTTGAAGTCAGTATATATAGAAATTAACATTTTTATTTAGCACACAAGTAATGATAAATTCAATAATCATGTTACAGATGATGCTGTTCTTTCAATTCATCAAAAAAACCTGAAAAAATATTCTCAGCTCTTTTCAAAATTTATATATATATAAATATATATATATATATTTTTTTATATATATATATTTTTTTTTTTTTTGTAGAAAATCAGAATATTAGAAGTATTTCTGAAGGATTGTGTGACACTAGTAATGATGCTAAAAATTCAGCTTTGAAAGTCAGCTTTGATTGTTCCTAATAAACTGTTTAAATGTACTTGCAAGTGAATTTCAAATTATTTTGTGGGATAATTAAATATATTCTAAATAAACTACAAACATAAAATTATATACATTTATTTTGTCCTCATATTCTTTCTTGTAACTCCTCCCTCTCAGTGACACAGCTGACTGAAAGGCTCATTATGAAGCTCATTATGCAAGCCTTTGTCTTCTCAGGTGTAAATCACAATAAAATTCATGGTCAATCACGCCTACTGGCATATGCCCTTTCGAAACAAAAAGGATCTTCGAAAATGTAAATCAATCTATTTTTTTCTGTGAGTGGGTAAACAAGATGATTTTCACATCATTTCTAATCAAAAATTCTACAAGCCCCAGGTTTGACAGTCTTGTGAACAAATGTTCTGTATGTGTTTTATGACCTTATTTCAGAGTGACTTCAAAATTTAAGTTTTTCTCTAACTACGCATTAATGTTTTTTTCTCAAAAGCAAAATCATGTACATACATGCTATTTACATATTATTGTAGCCCAGTTTGTACTGAATACAGTGTTTTCAGACTTTAGCCATATATTACAGTTTTTACTGTATTTTTGATCAAATAAATGCAGCCTTTGTGAACATAAAATACTTTTTTTAAAATGTCAAAAAAATCGCACATACTTCAAATTGAATAATAATAATAGTATAAACAATAATAATATTGATGTTTGCCTCAGAACTACTAACAATATCACAAAGTAACTTCACATGATCTTTTTATTCTAACACAGCACTGAATTAGCCACTTATCATTTAGAAACAATGAGCCCACTTAATTATTGCATTCAGTTTACTCAATAAATCTCCTTCATAAAAAGGTTGTGCTATGACAGCTCTTATCTCAACAGGAGAGTCGGGGCTGTATTTTGCGTTGATGGTCCTGAATGTCAATGCCAAGCGTCGGGCTCTTCGTAAGCATCTTAAGGCACCGCATCAATAAATTCAGACAGGATATGACTGTCTGGTCAATGCAAACATCTACATTTTCAGCAGACAGCCTGGGAAAGAACTGAAATATCCTTAGGTATAATGCAGCTTTCAAGATACATATGCAATCTGTGAGATCAATGAAACGAAAACACGGTCTGCCTCCAGAAATTGCAATTACTGAGATACAGGTTGAGTTTAAATCTACTTAAAGAGACTACAAGGAATTTGTTCTTTGAAAATTCATGACATGCAATATTCAACGTGGCCTTCACTCCATTTTACTTCTGCAATATGAGACTGTACAACAGGAAACTTTTTTGTAAAAATAAACAGATTTTTGTGAAATGTGAAAATGAATTGGATTGTCAACAGTGGGTCTACATGACCAGTCAGAGAGGACAGGTTGACATCGGCTCTTACAGACAATGAAGCAAGTTATTATATTTTGATGAAAGCTTATGAAAACAAAACAAAAATTCTCTCTGGAAAAACATATACTAAAAAATCACTCACAATATAACCAGGAACTTGTAGTACAAACTGATAATAAAAAAGTAACCAATTAATCTTTACTTGTTTTTTATAAATATACGCAATTATTAACATATTAATTTATTTATATTGTCATAATTCCACATTGAATTCAATTTTAGCCATTAATTATAGCCATTCAAAATTACAGTATATTTTAAAGCTAGTATTTTTTTTTTACAATGAATAGGCTTTGAAAAACATAACTTTTAATTTAATTAAACTTAAAAAAAGAAAGAAAAAAATCTTCACATGAACTATAAAATGTATATTCATGAACTAGAAATTGAATACATATTCATCTTTATTCAAGCTTCAAAAGTTAAATCAGCAAAGAATTTTCAGATTTTCTCCCAGTTCTTAATAGTCATTTAGGACTTTAAATCAATTTAAGACTCATCAAGTGTTTATGAGTTCACTCACCAAAAACTGCTATTTTAACATAATTTTGTGGGTTTTAATTTGAGCACTATAGTTCCCAATACTTATTGTGCTTGACTGATACAGTTGAGATACAGTTGATCCAACAAAACAGATGAGCTGAAGGCTCAATAGTGCCTCAGAAGTGCCAAAGGCTGATCGCTTCCATGCCACACCTCACTGACGCTGGAAGGATCCCCGACCAAGCATTGAGTAAAAAAAATATACTTAAGAACTTGAACTTTTCTGTTTTGAAAATCTGATTTGATCTTAGGAAATATTCAAATATTTTGAGATAATGGATTTTTGACTTTCATGAGCTGTGAGCGCTAATCTTTGAAATTAAAACAAAAAAAACTTTTGAAATCTTTCACTTTACATGTAATGAATCTAGATTATATGAAAGTTTCACTTTTTGAAACAAATTACCAAAAAAACGTTTTCACGAGATACATTTTTTTGAAGAGATATATATATATATATATATTTAAATGTCTAAATATACTACTAAAAATAAATGGCTATATAAAAATAAAGGTATGTCTGTGTTATTGGTCAACTAATGAGTCCACAAACAAACATACCAGTGGGACTGCGGAAATTGTACAAAATAAGACCAACAACAGAGGTCCACAGTGTCAGGAAGCTCTTCCTCCACAATAATCTTCATTTCCAAACAGCAAGGTAATTAAAAAAGGGGTGAAGAAAACAGGGAGAGGGACAATGTGGCAGTATTGACTGTGGTGTCTCTTGTTTTACTGATTAAAACAAGGTGTCAAGATTAAAGATCTGCTCAATAAACCAGTTTGGTTGTTGGAAATTCAATGTCAACAGAGAGAGAGAGAGCGCGAAAGAGAGGAGAGAGAGAGAGAGAGAGAGAGAGAGAGAGAGAAAATTGAGCAAGAGACAGAGTGAAAGACCTGCCATGAATCTGTAATGGCCGTGGTAAGCAGAATAAACTGTCAGCTGCATTTCGATTTCCTCAAGACCTGATTCCAGATATGGTTTCAGAGATGAAATGGAGACGTGGTTTCAATATCAAGTAATAGTCATTTGAATCAAGGTGCTGAATTTGTGGATGACTGGTTAATAAATCACACCTGGTCCATCAATCTAGAATTGACCCTCTGGCATAGAACATCCAGCAATAAAGACTACTATACCTATTACATATTATGCTATGATTCTGATTACAAGGGAGTGGAACATTATTTAAAATGACAACAGCACTCACTTCAATCGTTTTACATGGATGGGGTCGGACCCTTAATGGAAGCTCACAGGAAAATTGTTCGTTTTATGGAGCACCAGGTTAAGTGGGTGATTTTCCTCTTCAGCATAGCATGTATTGACAGGTGTGTACCTTGGTTTCGGTGAGCTGTCTCTGCAGTAGCTGCAAAGCCTCCGTATGACCCTTCTCACTGTCCTGTAGAGTCGCCAGCTGCTCCTTCATCTCCCTCTGCAAGAAACCACAGTACAACAGATCATGTAATTTATTGCCCATTAATCTGGCAGCCTCTGATCCAAAGTAATTAGTCTGAACTGCTTCCAAAGCCTTTCTAACAGAGATACCAAAACTCTGACAGCAATAAATGTGATGTTACTGAAGCTGCACACAACCCTTTATTGCATGATCGCCTAAAATAAAAATCACTGAGCTCGATGATATAGGAAAGCACACTTTTCTGGCACTGGGATTCTTATCTTTAGTATACAGGACATAAACGGAGTGTCAGACTGGAAATAAGCTCCATTAAGGCCTTACCAATGAGAATTATTTCAATTTGCTTCAAATCTGATTTAATGCCCTTGGTCTTAACGTCCCGAGTGCTGATATCTGATGAACCTTATATGACTGAAATAGGCTATATATGCTATAATTCAGTCCTTTCATGAATGGTTTTTATCTAGACTGGAAGTTTCACATTTTTAGATAGGTACAGAGAAAGGTGGCATTATTGTTGCAGGCAAAAAAAGAGAGAAAAAGCAGAAATTAATAAATAAACAGCGAGTCTCCAGAGAGGTCTGTGTCAGGGAAAGTGGGTCTGTGCCGCAGTGGACGTGGCAGAATCGGGACGACGGGCCATGTTTGCTCGCCTGGAGGCAGAATAGGAACAGGCAAAAAGCACTAGCCCCATTACAATACACCAGAGCCAGAGCTCATATGTATAATATAGACATATTAATACATACCATATATAAGAGCTGTGCAAATTGGGGAACAAAAAATATGTATTGCAATTGTATTTCTGATAAAAACTGTGATTTAAAATTCATGTTAGATCACAAAATTCACATCTAATATATACAAACATTAAGGCTTCATAAATTAACCTAAATTATTAATATTTTCTTGCCAGACAAATTAAACTTGGTAAATAATAGCACACCTATCTTAACAATAAGCAGTATCATTTCAAGCAGTAATCATGGCTGTAGCCTTAGCAAATGGTGAGAGATGAGTTACACAACAAAGCTTAATGCTTAAGGTTGTGGATTCAAACAAACCTTGAATGCAGTGACTAATACTTGATGCTTACCTTGAGAAACACCACTAACTGATGCTCTCATTGTTCCAATTGGAAATGAACACCAATGAGGCTAGGTCACATATTTTATAAACTAGACTATCCTGAAAAACATATTCATCCAACATTCCAGCAGTGTCATGTTGTTTTAATACAAAAGCTTCGTTGAAAATGAATGAGATTGCAATGAAAAGCTTCTGGGACCACTGCTGTTAACTGAAACTAAAACTATTAAAGATCTGTTTTGGTCATTTTAATTTAAGATTTTTTTCTAAAAAAAAATAATAAATCGAAATAAAATAAATTAAAGCTAAATATAAATATTTAATAATAACAGCTAATAAAAACGGCATAAGCAAAATAATAATAATAATATATATATATTTTTTCAAATAACTAATATAATTTCTGGGTGATCTATCCCTTTAAAAAAAGTTAACCACAATATGTCCGGCAGTATTATCTGACTGCAATGAAACTCAAATAAAAGTGAACATTAAAAACAATTCTCAGTTGTATCCTTTACAGAACAAAGAGCAAAAACTATTACTTTCTTTAAAAAGATCATTATTTCAGAGAAATGCAGTTTGTATTCGACAAGTACCTACTGTAAAGGCAGGCTTACACGGTGCGATTTTTGCTGTCGTATGAGTTCGCATTAGTGCTGCACGATTAATCATTAAAAGATCGCGATCACGATTCAGACACCCTCTCAATCTCATTTCTAAATGACAACGATTCCCAGAGTCTGTTAAACCTTTGACAAAGTCTTACCGGATAATTCAGATCTGTGTTCGCACTGCCAGTGTTCGCATCTCACAGATCTCACAGACAAACGTCTTAATATGATCGCACATTAGAAATGTGTGGTGAGATAAAATGTGCACGATAACATTATTAAGCAAAAATACATAGTACATTAATTTTTTCCCCTCCAGTACCGAAAGCAGAACCGATACCGTCAGATCTTACTGATACTACGGTCTTTCAATATTTAGCCCCGGGGCCATTTTAATACCGGGTTTTGGTACCCATCCCTACTCGTGACGTGTGCGTGGACATACGATCTTCCGACCATCCGAATTCGCACCGTGTATGCCTACCTTTAGGTGCCCTTCCCAGCATCCAAATCGCTAGGTTTCAGTGTGCATACCTGACAGATGAGAGCGGTCTCTAATGCATCAAGTAAAAGCAACATAACCAGCTAGTGCACTTAGGGAGTTAAACGCAAATTGTTATTGGGTCATTAGACCATACATTTTTTATGTGCCATTAATCACCACCTTTTAAAAGTGTATCCAGAGAACTGACAACTTCTTAAAACAAAAATCTGTCAGTGAACTCGTGGCACAGAGCCTGCAAATGAATAATTTTTCCAGCGAATCGAGTTAGCATGCTCCAAATGTCTGAACAAAGGATTAAGTGTGCTTGTATTAGCTGCATGGAGAGCACAGAGCACTTGAGGTCAGAGGAGGCCCACGTTTATATCAATCAGAGCAGGCGAGAGGAATTTTGACATGACATTTCCCAAGGATCCCACATGGCAGGGGGAAGAAGGTCACTGAAGGCCGACTGCAAGAATAAAACTTTTTTCACTCATCTTTGCATTTGAGCAATATATTCAAATCAGATTTTGGTAAGAGCTCAACAGTGAATATCCACTTTTGCACTGTACAAGGTTTCAAAGATATGTTTAGAATATTTATGAAAGATACTACCACACTATACTATACTACAGGGGTCCATTAGAGCGATTGGGCGACGCTCCACCAAAGCGCGAAAGGGAGGGATTTTTTTTCCTTTCACATTCAACCACAGTGTTATGCTAGCTTTCACTATTCTAGACTATTTGTTCTGCCTCTAAACAGTCCAATCAGCGTTGAGTCGAGTTTTGTGTAGTACCGCCCCTTTTTGTGCGATTTCTGTCAGACTGAGAATCACCCCGAGTGCTCTCACTGACTTCTATTCAAAGATCTTTTTTTTTTTTTTCGAACTGCAGGAACTGCAATGTAATCTCTATGAGATCCAGGAAGGCTCGAACTAACATGCTTTCGTCATCATGCGTAACCTTAACTTGTGCAATGATTGGTGGGAACAGTGACATCCAATAATACTCTAAAACTATTTTGAATTTGAACAAGAAAAAAATAAAAAAACTGCTTTAATATCTTTATCAAATGTGAAAATCGTTGGCAAAGGAGCAGAAAGTGGCGCAGTTGGCTTTTTCCTGAGTTTTTAGGCACGACATTTGAATGGCCCTGAAGTCTATACTGAACACTACAAAGCGACCTTTGCTGATTTACTCACCTTCAAAATCCCCTCAATCATTGATTTATTAATTTTTTTATTAAAAATAAATCAATATTTATACATTTACTTTTCTTCATGGGCATTTCTGAAAAAAAAAAAAGACCAAACCAACAACTTTGAATAAACACTTAAAAATTTTAAAGCAGAAAAAACGTTCAAGACTATGTAAACCCAAAAATTCTCATTTACTTCATTCCAAACTCTTATGATTGGACCACACTTCTTTTTTCCCCATGTAATGAATAGTGACCACAGCTGTCCTTGGATACATCCACTTTCACTGTATGATTTTTTGGGGGGTTCTGTTCCTTTAAGAAAAAAATTAATTAACTACTCATTCTATAAATCATGTAATGTTATCTAGCCAGCCTATGCTACCCTGCAAAAACACACCACAAACCTGACTGCAAAGCATATGGTTACACCGTAACAGTGTCTGTTTCTCAATTCCAAGAATGCAAAGAACGGACTAGTGTTCTTGTGGAGACTAAGAACTAAAACTAAAATTTGATGATAAAAACTATGACAAAATACATGCCGTGTCTTCGTAAACAAGACGAGACGGGACTATAATGTTATTTGAGGACTACCGGACATTCAAAATACATCTATAGACTACTGGTCTAGTCCTTAAAAATTTGCAACCCTGTCATTGGATTGCAATCGGATAAGGGGCAATCGCATATCTAGTCTCAGAATGGCAGCCACAGTAGATGGAAAGACCACCAAAACACGAACTAACGATCCGAAACAATGGCCTTAGCACCTGAAAGGGTAGGGATGAGGTGAGACACAATTCGTTGTTGATTAACTTATAGTAAAGTGAAGGTGGGATAGGTGGAATAACGCTGATAGAAACTCTCGCACGCGAATGCTCCACTTCCTCAGTTCTCATATATAAACTGAGTTTAATTTGTATCTCTTTCGTATTTGTCTTAATGTCTTATTCTGCTTTTTCAAAAATTATAAATTATATATATTAAATATACTATATATGAGCAACTATATTTTTTACAAGTTACTCCCTTTTCACTAATGTTAAAGGGATAGTTCACCCAAAAATGAAAATGGTCATTCTTTATTTAGTTTTTCAAATTCAATCCTTGATTTAAATTTATCATAAGCTTAAATGATTTGGTCTAAAGTGAGAAGAATTAATTACTATTTTTGTATTTTTGTAATGACTAAAAGTTGACAAAAATGCTACGACTTTTCGTCGACTAAAACTATATATGACTCATTTGACTAAAATGTGACTAAGACTATTAAGCATTTTTATCTCAAGATTAAGACTAAGACGAAATCAAAAATCCCTGTATAAATTAACACTGGCATAGAGTGAGAACACGAGGATGCAAGATCACTTAAGAACGCATATTGAGAAATGGCCAGCATCTTTTGTGACTGGTGCCTTTTGCATCATGATTATGGGTACTGTAGTTCTCTAGACTTTTGTGTAAGTATATAACATCCATCTTAAAATGTTTACTTGTTATTGCTAGGAAACTACAGCAAATGTGATTCTGAATGGCCATTTTTACTACTGTTGAACTTGATTCATCAGCATTGTTTGTTCTATGAACCTCCTCAAAGATTCATTAAACAACCAGCTGTCTAGAAGCTAAAGATATGTTCTAACTGCTGGCGCTGATGAGAGTGAAGGAGATAATCAAGGGTGAATAAATTATGAAATGCACCAGAATACTCAAGATACTTCACGCAGCCCTGACATCAAATGCATTCGAAGTGAAGCAGTTTGACGTCACTGTCGAACCTAGAGTCAAAACTGGGTAACTTCATACGGAGAACATGTTTTCATTCCTGGAAAACATCCACATCACTCAGATGACACAAAATGGAACGTGAGAAAATAGTTTTCCAAATAATCCAGCTACACAGGTCTCATCAGGCAGAAAGGGTACACAATCAAGGACACTTTGGCATAACCTTGTACGCACCGGTGTAATAATTCTGCAAGGCAGCAGGATCCCAAGTAATAAACAGCCTGGGTGCACAAGGCTGCTTCTGCCGTCCCTATTTATGATTTGTGTGTAAATCACATCTGAAGAATACAGCAAATGTGTCATCTGCTCTCCTTCTTTAACAGGGCCCAATCAAACCAACTCGACCACATATAACAAACATGAATCACAAGGGCAGTGGCCACGTCATTTTGTCATCGCCATGCATCACTTGTCAGGAAACGACATGTCTGTTTGCTAGACATCACTGCAAGTTGTTTCTGCTGTCAAGTGAAGATTAGAAAACAAGTACAGACAAAACTAACCTATTCTTCCCAAGTATTTAAGTTAAAACAAATTAAATGTATTATATCCCCATGAAATCTGATACTACTAAGAAGGGTGTTCTTACACAACAGATGTGTGTGTTAGATTATTGCTGGATTGTGTGTAGCATAACAATAACATGTAAAAAATGTATTTTATGTATTTATGTATTGCGATTTATGCACGGTTCGACAACACAACTGTCTCAAACCAGTCTCAGACATACTCTTGTTTATCAG
Source organism: Carassius carassius (assembly GCF_963082965.1). Lineage (NCBI taxonomy): Eukaryota > Metazoa > Chordata > Actinopteri > Cypriniformes > Cyprinidae > Carassius > Carassius carassius. The sequence goes on from NC_081798.1 coordinate 18,163,650, forward strand.
TAGATAATTATGTGCTTCTAATTTATGAAGAAAAAAAAAAAAAAGATTGAATGTGTCACAGAAGTCATTTGCAATTTTCAAAAGAAAGCTATATTTAATCATTCCATGCAAAATGTCCAAATGCAAATACAAACAGCTCCATGTTCAATGTTCTAAAGTCCGCTGTTTGTGTTTATTTTTAAAGTACTAGATATACAACATTAATGACTGTGGAATAGCATCGTCAGTCTGTGAAAGGGGCCCATACTGATTTACTCTTACTGATGCATTTGAGAGAACTCAGACTTGCAACTTGCTTGAACAGGCGCTTAATTAAATTATTCTGTTGTCTGTTAAACTGCTGTATCATAGTACATAATTTTGCTAACTTAGTTGCTTTTATTATGGTCGATTCAGCTGCACTTTTCCTTTATGCGGTAATGGTGACATCTCAGGGAAGATCGTCCCCAGGGAATAAATTCGCATCGGGAATAAAACCTGAATACCCTTGTATATTAGTCCTTAAACACAAGCTACATAAAATCAGAAGGAAATATGAGGGAAAATCGGGCTGCCAAGTCAGGTTGGAGATCTTGCAGCTTTTCATCCGCTTTTCTACATATGAAAATGTGCTCAAACTGCACCACCGATGGCTGCCTTTCCCCTGGTATCAGCAGAGACTACAGCCTGCGTGAGCGGAGGGAGGGCCTGCACCCTGCAGTCTAAGCACGTCATCTTTGCCACAGCACACTGACACAAGCGTGCAGCAGTATGATAATGCAGACAATTTATAGTGCATGCATCACAGCTTTCATACAGCAAACAGGGTGAGGATTCAGGTCTGTATTGCAAAGGAATGAGTCTGCATGATTTGCATACATTCAACTGGTTTCTCAAAACAGTGTTTTATGCATCAACTGCGAGCACAGGCTGTGTGGTTGCACCTGGTGATGACATGAAAAGAATTGCTCAGAATGTTTATGTGCTAGGTAATTAATAATACAAATATATGTAGATGTCATAATAAATAATAAAATGTAGTTAATAAAATATATCATATGTTATGTATTTTTATTTAAAATATATTACATATAACAAGTAACAAAATATATAAAGAATGTAATAGCTGGTGGTGTGAAATAAATACATTTTAAAAATGACACTTTACAAAAATAAATTATATACAAAATGTCAGTTTTTTTAGTTCTTGCATTAGAAAACAGCTTTGTTTCCAACAGTCTTCAATATACCTTATTTTATGTTCCAAAAAAGAAAGTAGCCCAAGTCATTCAGGTTGGAGTAAATGATGACATTTTTGGGTGAACTATTGAACCTGTTAACCAGACCCCCATTATGGGACTCACAGCTGAAAGTGCCCTACCCAACTTAAAATTGTAACAGTTCCTTACTTCAGTGTGTTACACACATAATTTTGGAGAAAAGTATCCATATATAGAATCTAGACATGGGTTACGGTTATGTCTCATGAGTTTATATTTCAAATCTAAAGAAGATATCAATAAAAATTTGATTCCTGCAAATATTTTTTCGGAGACTATGCCTACACCCCCCACCCCCCCAAATATAAAAACTATTTACTACCTGTGTTGAAGGGTTCTACAAACTATTTTTAAACATACCACTACATATTTTTTTCAATTATAAAACAATAGACAGGAACTTAGACATCATATAAGTGATTTATTTGAGCACTAGAAAAATAAAATAAGAATTGAGAAAGAAAAATAAATAGGTAAAAAATTAAGTAAAAAATGTAACTTTGTATGCCAATTACAGAAAATCCTGAGATAGCTAGGAATGCAGCATTTACAATGAATTCTGGTAATATAGTCAATTATCACGTGCTGATGTGCTGATGGCCAGTTATAGAGATGGTTATCATATAAATGCACCTAAAGTCAATAATCACACTCTATTCATATAGACAGTGTTCACTTTGATAGCCGTGATCATACAGTAATAGCAAGCTGATTTGCGCTCAAACAGATGGTAATCATGCAGATACATTCACATTCAACATAAAAGACACTCTCACATATATGAAAACTGTTGAAAAATAAAACAAATAAAGAAGGCAATCGCATGCGTCTGCATGATTTACATACATTCAACTGGCTTCTCATTGCAAGCACAGGTTGTGTGATTGCTCCTGGTGCTGCCATGAAAAGATGTGCCTCAAATGCTTTTGTGTTACAGGTCTGCCATGTGCAAAAAAAGGCAATGCAAAAGCAACAACAAAAACAGCACAGAGGCCGACCTTGTTTACAACCAATTGCCAGTAGGGTTTGGTGTCTATCACTGTCAAGGTTCATGCAACACATTAGATGACAATAACAAACAAAACTGCAGCTCACAACTGACAAATCTGACCTTTTTTTATCCTGCTGATCTAGCCCTCCCACTCAGTCCAATGCAAGAAGATGAATGCTGCAGGTTTCTAACTGATGGATGTTGGTTGTGTGGACACCAGGAAAAGCTGGCAGCACAAAGTTTACCACTACTCAATCATAACAAGATTACCATTCCTCAATTGCTTTGACTCTCAAAAACCATGCAGAAATGCTTTGCAATATGCAATAATTTAAATAAATCAGTAGAACTGTGACTAAAATGTAATCATAAAGGAAGCCAGGCAGTGCAGAAGCAATCAGCATGCTGTCACTGTCACCGCGATGGAGGCTGCCTTGCCGAAAGCGTTCTGTGCCGTTTTTTATATACACCTTATAAATTTCCCTAACGTGTAAATGAGTGACTCAGAGTTGAGTAAACCGTGTGCTTGTTTTCCCCCTATTTTCCTGTCATGATAGTTAAGAATGAACAGTTTTGAGGAAACCAGCTCAGAATCTACAGCAAAATGTGATGCAAGGTAAATGCAAATGAAGGAAGTGGGTTGTATCGAGCAGAGTTTCCTCTAGAGGTTAGGATGTAGGGCAAGTCATGTAAATGATGAATGCAGCGACCCACCCCTCCCTTCTCTACCATGACACAGAGTTTAAACATGGTGCATACACACTCTCTTCAACCAGCTACAATACACTCCAGCCCTCTATCTACACCATGACAAAGTGGATATGCAAAAGCATCCTACTATCAGGAACGGCAGCACTTTAGAGTGTTGCCCTTGCAGGATTTAGGCAACACCTGGATTTAAGACTTGGTGATATGATGGCATACCAAAGCAATTTTAAAAAATCTGACACCAAGCAAAAAAACTATAATTTACTCTGTTTACTTCCACCAATTCTTCTAGATGCCAGATTTTTTATTATAATGCTGCATGTCCCAAAACTGTGTAGAGGGTTAATGTTTAATAATATATATTTATTAATTAATGAAATATTGTTATAGTGGGCACTTCAAAATACTGTGAATAATTATTTAATACAAATTATTCAGATTTTGCGACTTATAGTCAGGTGCGACTTATTTATCAAAATTAATTTGACATGAACCAAGAGAAATGAACCAAGAGAAAATATTACCGTCTACAGCCGCGAGAGGGCTCCTCTCACGGCTGGAGACGGTAATGTTTTATCTTGGTTCTTGGTTCTAAATAAATGCGACTTATAGTCCAGTGCATATGTTTTTTTTTTTTCCTCGTCATGGCGTATTTTTGGACTGATGCGACTTATACTAAGGTGTGACTTATAGTCCGAAAAATACGGTACTTAAATATTAAACTAATGGTTAACTAACAAGATCTTAATGTAAAGTGTTACTTACTGGTCTTTATAATTCTTCTGCACTTTTTTACATTTTTTACTTTATACATATTTTGTGTTTTACTTTATTGTAGCTATGTTAATAATCAGTTATTTTTGTTATAAGAAAAAAAGTCATTAAACCTTTTATATTTTTATGACAACAATTTTTTAGTATAATTAATATTATGTAGTATAGTATTATTTAAACATTTCAGGAGTATTAAATAAGTATAAAAATCATATTTTATATAAGAAATAGATTCAAAATAAATTAAAAATAATATTATATAATATTATTTATTTAACCATTTAAGTAGTATTAAATAAGTAGTAAAAACACTACATTACTATGGAATATAAAAGACATATTATGGTTGAATTTTCTGCAAAAAATAACTATATCATGATATACCGTTACCATGAAAAAAATACTCATACCAGCCACTCCTTCCTGCTTTTATCCATCAATAAAAAAACAGCACTGAACATGGTGGGTATGAGGGGCGTCTTGTTGATTCGCCACATTAGGCAGAACCCTGGGTTTTGGCAGGCACTGTGTGTATTGCCTGCTGCTTCTACTGAAAGCTGCCAAAAGGACTTGTTGAAATCATGAAGGCCCTTTATGAGAGAGAAAATGATAAAGAGCCCCAAGCAATTTGAACTTTTTGTGCAGGGAACAAGGAATAAAACAGAAAATTAGACCGAACTGACACAACAGTTAAGGACTTCATTCAAAAGCACTGGGGGTCTAAACAAACCCACATGATGACATGTTCCATCCTAAAGCAACACTGCATGATGTGTACTGTTAAACAGTATCTAGCCATCTACATTAGATGCCATCTATATTAGATCATCTAGAGTAGTTTGCTCAAACATGCCCTCCGTTCAACACATGCATCCAAGCACTCCACAGGGACGAGGAAGAGGCTTCCTTCACAATCCCATTGGCAGGAAGTGCAAGGATGGTGGTGGGGGGGGGGGGGTCACCTACAATGAGGCTGATGAGATGCAGTGGACTGGAAAACACTGGCTGAGGAGGATGTTAACTCAACTGTCCATAAGACATTACTTAGTAACATTACTGTAGATAATGAAGACATTTCTCGTTTACTCATGTTTGTTCAGACTGATGGTAGTTCAGGCAAAATACATGTTTTTTTTCACCCCAGTTGTTCCTTCAGTAAGCGTGAAAGAAGAATCTGCTTTAAAGCAAACAAAAGCCGGCATGAAACTGAAACTAAAAATATCCTTTACTGGGGAGATTATGGCAAAACCCAATATATAACCATGTCATCTTAAAAAAGCGCTTTAGGATTAAATAAAACCTCTGATACTCAGCTTGTTGCATTTTTAAAAAGAAGCAATGCAATTGTATGCATATTCAAATCGCCTATTACACATCTAAAATGACTAAAAGAACCATTACCCCATGGATGTTATTATCAACTACACACAATGAAGCACACATAAACCCTCGAAAAGGAAGGGCAATTCACATGTTGCACATTGATGAAGTTTAAGTTTTTGAGCTTTTAACTGCAGCAAATACAAATACTATTATAAGGTATACTAATTTTGTTAAGTTAGTAATGTTTATGCTGTTCTGACTCGGAGGAAGCTAATTCGCTGCTCATATGGCACTCATATTACACATTCATAACCTTCCTTGGATGACAAGCTTCTCCTACACTTCCACACTCTGTTCTGTCCACAACAAATCCAGAGAAACCTTTCTACTAACAAAACATGAAGATAATAAACATGATTATGATAGTATATAATTTGCATGAGATTTTCATGAGAACTGGGTTTTTTTCATAACAATAAAGGACTTTTAAAAGAAAAATGCTTGGCAGATGCAGTGAAAAACTGCTTATAATAGGCTATAAATAGCATGTTTCAAACACAATGAAAAAGTAAAAACATATTAATCTCAGTTATGTAGCTTGATGCTAATGTTAGTCTAAGGGCAACCGTTCAAGCTAAAAACCTAACAGAACCTTAATGTTGCACTGACTAAACAAATTTGATTTAACCACCTCAATCAACTTTTTTGACTTAAGAAAGCTTTAACACATGGCCACAAGTAGAACCCATTTCCAAAGAACATAATCTTTACTCAACAATCTTAAGCAGAATCTATTTTCAAGTGTCCTCTTCCAATTCCCAGCGGAGACATCTCATTCTGGTCCTACAGCGGACAAAGCCACAACTGTTTGACAATAAATGCTTATAGGCAGTCGTTGTCAAAGGTGGCTGAACAGAGCTGAACACAGCACTCAAACAGGGACATCAAAATGGACGAGCAGCTTCCATTATGCCCACTGTGCTAAGGAACCCTTGTAGTGGTTGCTAACAGCTCCATCTGAGACTAGCCCAATAGCCAAAACTAGTCCAATAGCGTTTCCAGGAGGTTCCCTGATAAAAATTCCGAACGCACGTGCTGGAGATATAACTACTTATCACAGGAGTGCCTTTACTGACAAGATGTGCATGAAAATCACATTCTATTTTTTGCACAGCCCTACATCATACATCATGTAGTATTAAAGGTGCAATGTGTAATATTTACAATGATCTATTTACAGAAATGCAATATAATAAACATAAACGTTTCCAGAGCTGTGTAAAGACCTTTCTTATTGAACCGTTATGTTTTTATTACTTTAGATTGAGCAATTTCTGTCTAAATACACCGCAGGTCCTCTTACATGGAAGTCGTCACTATGTTTGTACAGTAGCCCTAAACAGACAAACTGCTCTACAGAGCGCGTTTCATCTCTTTGTTGTTTTTACAAATAGAACACTGATACAATGATGAACAAGTACATTAACATTTGCAATAACATTGATTTATTGAATAATTAAGTAAATATAATTCCTTGATTTACCTTTGGAAAGAAATATCATTGCTCTCTGCTGTCTATCCCTATGACATCAGGTGTTGCCAAAAAACATGCAAAAATTTTTCCTATTTGCATGCCACAACAGATGAGATGTCAATAAACCACATTAAATATACTTTAGTACACATACAAATACAGGAATAAAGAGGCTAAGTCTTAATTATGAAAGTGAACAAACAGAAGCAAAATAAAATTAAGAATATTTTGTATTTTCAAAAGTATTTTCTAAGAATGTTTTTAAAAACTTGAATTTGAAATCCTGAGAAGAATGTTCTTTTGAAAATCATTGTATCGGCGCTGATAGCCGTGTGGGCAGCACGCCGACATACAGGACTGTTGCTCTACGGGCGTCCCACGGGCATTGTTCACGCAGCATTGTGAGTTCAGCCACCATTTATTCAGATCATTTTTAAAATATTACTGTTACTGTGTCATGAAATGTCATTTTAAAAGTATATAAGGCGAGAATGTTGTGGTTTAAAACTCAAAACTGTGGTTTATTTATAATGATAGCACCTATTTAAAAATGTGTTTCGCCGATCTTGGAGACGTGAGCTCCACGCGATCAGTAGGAGCTCAGTAATCATGTATCCACCGAGAGCAGCCTCACCTCGGCTATACCTTCTGATGTGTGTCGCTGGCTCTGATTTCTCTTTAGTGGTTAAACATAAAATATAATTTGTTTTGGGTAAATCTAACAGGTTATCTTTGGTCTGTATTCAATTTATCTATATGTTAAAATGAGAATAAAAAAGGCAAATGTATATAATATTTTGTTTCATTGTAATGGCTGTATATATACACATATCCCTGAACTAATTACATTTCTGCAGCTGTTATTATGTTTAAATGAAAACGAAAGAAGGCAGTGGTATTTAATATCATATTTCGTTTTATTGTTAATATACAGTGAGGAAAATTGCAGTAGTCAAGGCGAGCTGACTGATGTTATCAAGTACGCTGCTGTTTGCAGAATTACCGGATTTACATCATCGCGGACAAAACACTCCAGAGTCAAATGCGCAAAGTCTGAACTACCGAGGATACAAGTCCAAAATCAGCATACTTTGTATTGAGAAACGTGTGCAGACCTACGTCACTAGAATATTTGCCCAATATCTTCCCGGTAGTGTTGTCAAAAGACCCGGTACTTCGGTACCAAGTCGGTACTAAAAAATTTTAAATGTGACGGTACCAGGTTTCTTTAAGTACCGGTAGTACCGAGGTCCCGTTCAAACCCGGTTCAGCGCTATGGTTTCCGCGAAGCAGAAAACGAGGATGGAATCTCAAAATCCAGTCATGAAAATGAAACTTGCATTTTTAATATGGACAGTCATGGAATTTGTCAAAGTTAGCATAAATTAATCAAATCAAATCTCCAGATGGACCAGTATCTGTAAATGTTAAGCCGCAAAAGTTGTTTGAAATATGAATCCGTGTTCCGCGCGTCTCTTTGTGAATTAATGAATGGCAGAGACGAGCGGGTTTGTTTACTACATAGACTGAAGCGCATGACGCTTGCATTAATTTCAGCATCTGAGCTTCAGAGTTCTCTCTCTATCAAGCGATCTGAACCTTTCAGTTCATCTCAATGGACGCACAGCGCACCTGTATTTGATGCACTGTAAACTCTTTGTGAAGGCGCACGACTCACCGTCGTTACTGATAGCGCTGTATCTCACACATGCAAAGAGAGAGAGAGCGAGAGTCTTACCACGCTGAATCGACACGCTATATGTAAACTATTCTAAATGAATGGAGTTCATTTAGAATTATTCATATTCATTTTCGAACAAGCAGAAGACCGGTTTCTCCGGTAGTGGGCGGAGCTAATGCGCAAATGACAATTTCATTGGCTGGCGCTGATCTCTTACCGTCCCTGTTTTGATTTCAGCAGATCATTTTGACCGAACGCAGACAACGTGATTAATATTCATGAGCCCAGCAGCTCATCAATTCATAGTGCATTGTATATACATTAGTATGATAGTAGAATTAGTACTAGTATTATCTTTTAATAATAATTAATATGATCTATTACTATTTGTTTTACAGAAAGCCTCAATGACCAAAAATATCTTAAGCATCACCACCAGTCTTAAGTTAAGTTGAAATGACAAATATGCATTCATTAGGCCTAGAAGTAAATTTACATAAAGGCATTGTGCTAGAAATATTACTATTATTTAGTAAAATGTATGTGATACTGCTTTTGTTGAAAAGATGTATAAAACTTTCTTTTTTAAATAAATAAATCACAATATTTCTTCCATGTTTTAATTTTAATAGCAAATCCCCTTTATTTACCAAAAATAAAATGTGTTTTTCATAATTAATTTCATAAATTAATTTCATGTTAATTTCATAAATTAAAAGACAAATTAAATTTGGGTGAAACTTGTTTACTGTTTTTCATAATTTTATAACTTGTAGAAAAACTTTAAACACAATTGTAAATAAGTATAAAGAATGGCACTGGTTTTATTTTTAGTGCTAAAAAGTTTTTTTTTCTTAATTAGCATATTTTTGTGTTTTGCTTTGGTACCAAAATTGGTACCGAGAACCGTGGATTTTCACTGGTATCGGTACCGAATACTGAAATTTTGGTACCGTGACAACACTACTTCCCGGTACTTTAGACTGCGATGGAAAGCTAAAGGTCTGGGGAAAAAAAGTTCCTGGGGAAAAAAGTTCCTGGTACAAATGTTCCGGGTAATTTTGGTGGAAATGCGGCATTAGCTTATACCCGCCCTGAGTGAGCTGTGAGCTGTCCGCTATTGTGTCGACTCCATAGCAGTCGTCATTTACTCCCAACATCTGAGCCACTGAATACGCAGAGGAATAACGTTTCTTTTGTTTTTGAAAGGAATGTGCTGATCCCCGATCTGCCTAGATGCATGATCCAACTTGTGGGGTGGAGTCAGCAGAGCTCATTAGCATTTAAAGCAACATGGACTAAAACAGCTTGCTAAAAACATAGCTGAGTGTTTTTTACACTACCACTGAGGAATTTTAACCAAAGTATGCTATAGACTTTTCTTTAAGACCCTAAAGAATCTTATTAAATTGTGGAAAATGGGTCTCAAATGACCCTTTTAATATAATATAAATATAATTTACTATAAGAATGTTAATATAACACCATGTCTATAGAACTCAGTGATGCTGTCTACACTGGATGCAGCATGGCACAACAAATCCATGACAGTAAACTGATGCCGCATTCTATTTGTAATGTATAGACACAAAGTTCAAATTATTTTCAACATTGCTACAAAAGAAAGCAATGTTCAACAAAGATTTTTTTTCAAGAACTGCACTAAGAAACATTCCAACCAACATCTTGTTCAAAGTTTTTCATGAAACTGACCCTTGAACACGAGCATGAAATATCTCAGATTATTATTCGACAATACCAGCTTGTCAAATGCAAAAAGGTTCCCAAATGCTGTAAACGTGCAAAAAGCACAAGGTTTAAATCAGCCATTTTCTTCTTCGGTCAAGCTTGTTGAATGGTGGGACATATTTCTCTAGAGTCACAGAGCTGGACTTTCAGCTATTGAACAGTCCAGCTCAAACTGAAGTTGAAAACAGACAAATCATTTCTCACAGACCAACTGGATGCCAAAGCACAGTACAGAGCGATGAAGGGGGCAGCTGGGGCATAGATGAAACACACAAACGTGGGCCAGAGCCTGTAGCTCGCGGCAGGCGGTCTGGCATGTTTTCCCTGTGGCCTGGAACATTTCACCGAACCCAAACGGCAAGGTAAGAGGTCCTTTATTGAGGGCAACACAAATGGCTTCATTCCAGCACCCATCGGCCTGGTAAAGATGTGTAGCAAACATATGGTTACACAGAGATGCTCTGATGTACAGCGCTAATAAGCGTCTATCAGCAGGCTGTTTAATTGAGTAATTTTGAGCTAATCAGGGGCAGGAATTAAAGGAGATTACATACTAGTCTAGCGCTGGCCTCAGAACAATGGTCAGTAATCTGTGCTGATTCCCAAACCTAATCAGGGGCGCAGAGCTCTAGAGATCCGGGTTTAGAAGGGGGCTCAGTCGGTCTGTCCGTCTGTCAAAGCTTGAAAAAGTGGAAGAAAACATAAATATAGTGTCATAGAAGAGGGTACAGATAGTGATGGTACGGCTCAACAATAAGATAAAAAAAAACATGGTGATAAATCTCAGCATACCATAAATACAGCTGTTGTAATTTAATTAAAATTAAATTACAATTGTAAAAGTAGAAAATAAATATTAAATGAAAAAAAATCTTTAAAAAATTATATTTAATATTGTAGAATACTCTTTCTACAAGCAAAAACATTTTACCTTTGGGGTAAGTGAAAGTGCTTACAGGGCAAGTAAACCTGAACTACTGGCCAGACAAACTAATTAAATGAAGACAAATTAAAGATGGAAATTAATATAAATAAATAAAACAAATATTCGGAAGAAGCATCAGACAGTATTCTAGAAAATCTCCAATTTGCAGCTACAAATGTTATTAAGTACTTCATTTTTTTGCTTTAAGAGATAACATTAATTCTGATAAGCTTACAAGAAGCTTCATATGGGAAAAGTGTGACAATCTACAGGCCTTATCTCGGCTGAACCAGTGACAGGTTGTAATCGTTTTCCTAAGCACCTGCCCTCATGAACCAATCCCATATCTGAGGATCAGCATAAGAATGTGTTTAAAGACTTCAAAAGGTTTAAAGGTTTAGAGGACTACTACTTTCACTTCCAATTCTCTCTGACAACATAAAAATCCACTTCTTTCAGGAAATGCTGGAAGGGAATCTCCAGACTAGAGGTCGACCGATATATCGGGCCGCTATTTGTCATTTTTTAATATATCGGCATCGGCTGATATGCGTGTTTAGTAGCACCGATTTAAAGTCAGGCACGTCGGCAGGCAGCCCCGTGTTATTGGTGCGCTGCTGCTGCCTCATGTGAAGCACCCCAAGCCAAAACTTTTGGAAGATTCAACAACAGTCCTGGGAGATAAAGGTAGTCAGAGAATTTCACTCTGTAAATGGGGTGAAGTTGACACTCCGCCCCGCTCACAGACAGCACCGTGCTCGGAGAGACGGCTGTCCTGGAGCTGCCCAGAACGGTGAATGACATTTGTTCGGAAGCATGGTTTGATGCAGACAATAACCAGGTTTCCATCCAACTCATTTGTATTTAGGGATGTCAATATTCAATAATTTCCATGATCGATCATCGTTTAAAATAACGATCAATTAATAACTTTAATGCTGCAAAATGCGTCTGCAGCGGTATTATTATTATGTGCAAAAGCCACTTGGAAAAAAAGTTCTCACCCGAATTAAAGGGGTTTTAGTATGAATAAAATGCTAGTAGCAGGACTGTAAAATGAATAGATGTGATTATGATCATTTGATAAAATGAAGAGAGCGCGCCATTCGTTGGAGATCATTTTACTTTGTTGAATGTTTCCCGTCAAGGAGACCGCTGAATGCGCCTCTTTAAATGGTTTCGTGGTGCTCGTTGTTGTATTTTAAAACGCAACTGCAATGTTTTCAAATGACACAATAGTAGTGGTGCAATGGATCATCATTGATCCGTGATCCGTTCGGATTGATTTATGGAAAAAAAAAAAAAAAAAAAGTTGCACATGTTCAGTCCACACTCAGTGGTCATCGCGAGCGGAGGAACGGAGGAGCTTGAACACCCCGCACATTTTGGCTTCCCTGTCAAATATAATGATGAAGGAAAGAGGTGTAAAACCGTGACTGTGCGTAGAGCCACGTTACGACATCTCATCGCAAAGTATATATATATATATATATATATATATATATATATATTACCTGTTTTATATATTTAATATTTGGTCAGTTTATTGATTTGTTTGGTTAACTTTGGATACATTTTTTTTAATACCATGCAGTGCACAAAATTAAGATTTGAGAGATGGTTCAAGTTGGTGCTCAATAAATGATGATAAGTTTAGAAATGTTGTGCATCCACTTATTATTAGTGTGACATTTTAGCATGCAAATGAAGGGGAAAACTTCAAGATATCGGCCCTAAAAATCGGCAGCACATATCGGCCATCGGCTGACCCTGACCTCTAAACATCGGCATCGGCTATAGAAAAACCCATATCGGTCGATCTCTACTCCAGACAATCCAATTCCACTTCAAACTGAAATTTCCTGAGTTGCCAAACCATGTGACCATTACAGTGGACATGTTGCATAAATAAAAGCATGCATAAACATCTGAATATTGAAGTCCTGAAGATAATTCTATGAAGCCATTTATGATACTGTAATGCAGAAATTACTTAAAGGGGTAATTTGACGATGCTAAAAATAACATTTGGTGTATTTGGTGTAATGCACATATTGTACATTGTTGTTCCTCTCTGCCCTGCCTTTCTGAAACGCATCAATTTTTATAAAGCTCATCGTTCACAGCAACAATATTACAGCGAGATTAAAAGTTACACCTTCTTTCTTTGTGTAAACATTTGCCTGGTGTTATGCAAATCTTCCAACACAGTGAAGTAGATTTGTGGGGTGTTTAATAAGGTGTTTAAGGAAGATGTGGATGAGTCTTAACTTTTATAAAGAATTTCTCTTTGGGTTTGAGACTTTAGTCTTTGTAACTTAACAGATCTTATATAAGCCTGAACATCTTGTAACACTCCAAAGACAAAGGAAAAGTTGAAATTGCAAATTGCAATTCATATGACCTCTTCAAAGCTACACCAGTATGAGACAATCATTAGAAAAATAAATATGTTGACACCCTTCCTAAAACAAGCTTTCAATATATCCTTAAATTAAACAGACAAGTAACTCACAGGCCAGGCTGAAAGTAAAATATTACCTCATGTGATAATTCACCCATTCTCATGCCCTATTATCTCAAATACAAATTTAATTTACATGAGTTGAGAAAATGGCATCATTTCCATTTTAGCTTCTTCAATACAGGCAAAGATGTAACTAATCCCAGCTTGTTCTCGATTCAAGGTTGCACCAGGTCACAATCTTTCCTACTGCCTCAGTGCACAAGAAAATGTTAGCTGCATGCTTTGTCACTGTGTATTAGGCCTTCTGCCAAGCATGTAAAGCCTGTAATGTGTCTAATGCAACATGACTGTTCTGCCGTTCCCTATGGCTGTGATTCTGCATGAACGTGACAACCCCTCACCGACCACCCGCTGCCTATCCATTTGTTAAAATACCTGAGGGAAAATAAATCACTTGGTAACAATTTCAGAAGCCTCTAAAAGTCCCTTACCAACTAAAAAAGCTGGCATTTTTCAAAAGGTTGTGTGGGGGATTAAGGAAAGATAAAATGGTGATGAAACAGTTCAAAGAGAGAAGGTATGGAGCGGGATCACAGGTGATCTTGAAGCTGCATGACAGCAAGGACAGAAAAAAAAGATCAAAACTTACAGCTGAGCGAGAGAAATAAAATAATATTTAAACTTTGTCTATAAATGCCAATATAGTGCTAAATGTATAGACCATATACTGCCCACAAAATCATTGAGTATGAAACATATATCGCCCAGCGATTAATGTTTCTTTTTGTTCCTGTACTTAGTGTCTGTTGAAAGCATATAGTTCTGATCTTACTGCTTGAGTTAATGTTTCCAGCTGATATCCATAAGATGACTCACTATTACTCATTTCAGACTCATTCACCCGCTAGCATCATGCACATACCTACAAACACACATTGTATCAAGTAAAACGGGCCTCAGGGTTGTAGGAGACAAAGAGCATCAGTCATCTCAAATTAACCCACCCCAACAGACTCTCTAGGGTTCACTTATTAGGGCTTCAGTAACAGGTAAAACCCATTGTAAGGTAGTCTGCTCCCTTACAAAGTTTTCAACCCACACATCTTTAAAGCATAGATCACAATTAAGACTACATCCTCCATTGTGGGAAAAAATTAAATGAAAAGTGGCGCACATAGCAAACGAACTATTACGATTTAAACATAAATTTAAAATATTTACCAAAAATGTACTTCATTACAACTTTTTACCCGTCAATACAACCCTCTATGGACACCTTGGCAATTGAATCACCATTGGCTAGTACATTTTTTAGTTTACTCGTCAGACTGATATATATCTAGATCTATATATATCTTTAATATATATATTTTTTGTAAAATGGCATTTATATATATATATGAACGAAGGTCTTACAGGTTTGAAAATCATGCATGGAATGGCAGGTAACATTCATAACTTCTTGTGGAAATCTACAGAGTGGTTAACAAATTAACAAAGAAAAATACTTCTACAGCATTTATTGATGTTAGTTAATGTTTACTAATACATTATTAAAATCAAAAGTATAATTTAATGTTACTTAACTAACATTGACAAAGATAGGTAAATACTGTAACAATGTATTACTCATTGTTACTAAACATCAGTTAATGTATTAATAGGGCTGTGACGGTCACCGTGGTGGTAGTGCATGTGAAGTCACGCACTCTGTAACCAGCATAATACAAAGTTTTGTATACAAGTGTAATAACAGTAATAGTTGCAAATTGTTTCATTTAGACTATAAATCTTCGGTAATTCACAAATTTACCCCAAACACCATACACAGCATTTCCTTTAGATTGAGCACAAGAAAATACAGTTTATGCATTCAGCAAATTAATTTTGTGTTGGGACCTTGTTGGGAAACCATGTCACCCATCCACGTTTGTTCAAGTTCCAGTGATTGCAAACGCCTGGCTGGTCAAGTTTGGTGAGGCTTTCTCAAATTGGCTAAATACAAAAGAGAAAGCGATAATTTAAAGTTGTTAACAAGAAATGTGGCAATGATTCCTATTTCAAAGAGAGCAGGCGATGAGTTAATGCGCCGCTTGCTTGGTTGAGTCAGGCTGAGTCTGTCTACGGTCTACACAGAACTCTAAGGCAGTACCTCATAAATAGAATGAGGCAGTTAATTGTCGGGGATTTGTCAGGTTATGTCGAATCCAGTGTAGCTTCACTTATTATGAGTTCTATTGTATTTTGTCGCAGCACGTCACTCGTGTCCAGTAGACATGGTTATTTAACTTTCTTATTCAGGATAATTCCTTGTATAACTGTATTTATTCTTTGATATTTATTTCTAAAATAAACACGAGCTGACTAGTTGAATTGGCTGTGTTAGATGAGTGAGACAGTGCTGGGCTGCTCCAGGACAGTTTTGAAAACCATATAAAATAAATTACATGCAAGCACAGAGTTGAGGCAGCTTTAAATCGCCTTTTTGCTAACTCCATGAATTAACTGACCATGACATTGAATGCACAGTTTTTTCACGCTTGATATGAAAGGATACAGGCTACAGCACATGTCGGCACCTTTTTGCGTGCAATTGAAGAGGACGCGCTGTGCACAGTACCGTTTCTGCACTAACATGACTCGCACATGGCGCTGAAGTGAAGTGGAGCACGCATCTGAAACGTCCAATTTTTTATACATAAATTATATACAACCCGAATTCCGGAAAAGTTGGGACGTTTTTTAAATTTTAATAAAATGAAAACTAAAAGACTTTCAAATCACATGAGCCAATATTTTATTCACAATAGAATATAGATAACATAGCAAATGTTTAAACTGAGAAAGTTTACAATTTTATGCACAAAATGAGCTCATTTCAATTTTGATTTCTGCTACAGGTCTCAAAATAGTTGGGACGGGGCATGTTTACCATGGTGTAGCATCTCCTTTTCTTTTCAAAACAGTTTGAAGACGTCTGGGCATTGAGGCTATGAGTTGCTGGAGTTTTGCTGTTGGAATTTGGTCCCATTCTTGCCTTATAGATTTCCAGCTGCTGAAGAGTTCGTGGTCGTCTTTGACGTATTTTTCGTTTAATGATGCGCCAAATGTTCTCTATAGGTGAAAGATCTGGACTGCAGGCAGGCCAGGTTAGCACCCGGACTCTTCTACGACGAAGCCATGCTGTTGTTATAGCTGCAGTATGTGGTTTTGCATCGTCCTGCTGAAATAAACAAGGCCTTCCCTGAAATAGACGTTGTTTGGAGGGAAGCATATGTTGCTCTAAAAACTTTATATACCTTTCAGCATTCACAGAGCCTTCCAAAACATGCAAGCTGCCCATACCGTATGCACTTATGCACCCCCATACCATCAGAGATGCTGGCTTTTGAACTGAACGCTGATAACATGCTGGAAGGTCTCCCTCCTCTTTAGCCCGGAGGACACGGCGTCCGTGATTTCCAACAAGAATGTCAAATTTGGACTCGTCTGACCGTAAAACACTATTCCACTTTGAAATAGTCCATTTTAAATGAGCCTTGGCCCACAGGACACGACGGCGCTTCTGGACCATGTTCACATATGGCTTCCTTTTTGCATGATAGAGCTTTAGTTGGCATCTGCTGATGGCACGGCGGATTGTGTTTACCGACAGTGGTTTCTGAAAGTATTCCTGGGCCCATTTAGTAATGTCATTGACACAATCATGCCGATGAGTGATGCAGTGTCGTCTGAGAGCCCGAAGACCACGGGCATCCAATAAAGGTCTCCGGCCTTGTCCCTTACGCACAGAGATTTCTCCAGTTTCTCTGAATCTTTTGATGATGTTATGCACTGTAGATGATGAGATTTGCAAAGCCTTTGCAATTTGACGTTGAGGAACATTGTTTTTAAAGTTTTCCACAATTTTTTTACGCAGTCTTTCACAGATTGGAGAGCCTCTGCCCATCTTTACTTCTGAGAGACTCTGCTTCTCTAAGACAAAGCTTTTATAGCTAATCATGTTATAGACCTGATATCAATTAACTTAATCACTAGATGTTCTCCCAGCTGAATCTTTTCAAAACTGCTTGCTTTTTTAGCCATTTGTTGCCCCCGTGCCAACTTTTTTGAGACCTGTAGCAGGCATTAAATTTTAAATGAGCTAATTAAGTGGATAAAAGTGTAAAATTTCTCAGTTTAAACATTTGCTACGTTATCTATGTTCTATTGTGAATAAAATATTGGCTCATGTGATTTGAAATTCCTTTAGTTTTCATTTTATTAAAATTTAAAACACGTCCCAACTTTTCCGGAATTCGTGTTGTATATCTCAACACCATACCACCGTGGTGGTAAAAATCTGCAACCGTCACAGCCCTATGCATTAAATATAGTTAACAAACGGAACCTTATTGTAAAGTTACTTGACCAGCTATAAAGGTGAAAACGTTATTTCTACATGCATGAGGATAACAGGAAGAGACATGCAGTAGTTATGTCACAAGAGCGCTTTCCACAGAATTCCGTTTTTAGAACAGCAGTGCAGGAAACACATCCACAGAGTGCATCAGAAATCCAGCCACTAGTAGCCTCAACCCCAAACAGATTATATAGAAGACTTTACAACTAAAATAACCATTATTTTGTACTGAAGTATTAAGGCTATTCAATTTAGAATACATGCCAGTTACCTTGATAGGTATTTTTGCCTGATTACCAAAATGTAAATCTCTCAATATACAGTACCATTCAAAGTCTGGGGTCAGTAAATCTTTATTAATCATTGATATTATTTATTTTTTTTTACTTGAAACAAGTGCTGTCAAATGATTAATCACGATCACATCCAAAATAAAAGTTTTTGTTTACATATTGTAATATATGTGTGTGTACTAATGTGTATATTTATTATGTATATAAATACACACATTCATATATATATTTCAGAAAAATATGTTATGTTTATTAAATATATTTATTATATAAATTATATGAATATACTTATATACTTTATGTGTGTGTATATAAATAATAAATATACAGTACAGTAAAAACTTATCTTGGATGTGATTCATAGTTTGACAACAATAATTGAATCTAATACTTTTATTCAGTCATATGTATTGTAATTGTAATTGACAGTAAAGACATTTATAATGTCACAGAAGAACTTTATTTTAAATAAACAATGATCTTTAAAACTTTCTGTAAAAAAACAAAGAAAAAGAAAATCATGACTTTCACAAAAAATAAGCAGCACAACTAATTTCAATATTGACAATAACAAATGTTTCTTGAGCAGCAGATCAGAATAATTTCCGAAGGATCATGTGACGTGATGCTGAAAATTCAGCTTTGCCTCACAGAATAAAGATACATTTTTAAAATAGAAAACAATTATTTTAAATTGTGATAATTTCACAATTTTACTTTTTTACTTTATTTTTTTATCAAATAAATGCTGAGCATGAGAGAGTTTTTAAAAACGTCTGAATGGCAGCGCAATTCTAATATTGCCATAAAACAAAAGGTTGATCTGCCTCCATCAAAACATTTGCAAAGGTCAGAACTCATGTATAACAATCTGCTTACAGAGAAACAGGAAACGGCACAAAACTGGCGAGAGAGTGCAAGTGCTGGCGATTGTTGATGGACCGCATCAAGGACACTAAGGAAAGCCTTGTCCCCTCAGGGCTAAGAATGCATTAGTTGGCAGTGAAATCCCTCTTTCCCCTGAAGCAAACACTAGAGCTCTAAACAAATCCACTGCTATCCATATATAGTGTCTAATCACTGAGCATGTTGAAGAGGGTACACGGATGTTCAAGTGCATTAGGAATGTAACATAAGCACCTGAGATGACGGAGACGAGTGCATGAACAAACGTCCGTCAGCAGTTGCTGTTGTTGCTTCCCACAAGTCTGATAGGTCAAAGGGGTGAGGCATGTGAAGTTAAGGAGATTACAAAAAAAAGCGAGTATATACTTCAACAGGCAAAATCCAAATCTCATAGCGTTGTCTGGCAAAGCAGCAGAGAGAGCTGACATATGTTCATCGCTCGACACGAGCTTGCCGGGCAGCTGAACACTGCTCCAATTAGACCTGCCTGCATCAGAATCCTTGATGATGTACTTTGTGAAAAGCTCACTGGCACAAAAACATCACGTAAGCAGCACTAATAAGTCTGCTGAGACAGCACAGACTACAAATGAGAGGAGAACAAGGATGGGCATCATAAACAATTTAGCAGCGGTTCCAGTTATTTAAAAAGTCCATTCTTGTAGTACTTTAATGTTTTTTTTTTTTTTTTTTAACACTTTTTTTTTGTGAAATACCTTTTGTTATGACTAAATCTCAATCTTTATCTGTGTTATGTATAAACGAATTATAAACAATTACACGTTACAAGCACTTCAGCTCTCATAAGTGCTGTGCGATTAATCGAAATCGTCATAAAATCACGATTTGAGTGTGCACAATTTCTAAACAGAGCAGACCTGGCATAGGCCTACGTAAAGTCAAGTTCACACAATCCATCTGTGGTATGTATTTTTTCCAAGCCCATGTTAATGGATCAGAGCGTTCACACTGCACGCGGTAATAGATGTGTAAGATGTTAACAGAAAAGGTTAGAAATAGAAAAGTGCGAAAAGAATTAATATCTAGCACATGAGCATAGAGAAATTTGTGAATGCATGGGACACAGTTTGAGAGAGAGGAGAGACACATTTTAATCTGGTTTTATGTGAGAGCAAAGGAAATCTGAGTGTGAACAGAGATTCGCGCTCGCGCATTATATTAATGTGCTTTCAAGCTACAATAATGCGCTCTCTCTGCTGCTTCTGCACAGCATACAAATACTGTATATGCACTGCAGACGGAGTATGTGTGAAACTTGCACATTTTTTGACCATATCGCACAGCCCTGGTTCTCATTTCATTTTGAGTTTGATGTGATGAAATCAATGAATGGTTCAGCGAATATCTCTCAGACTGATTAAAACCAATAACCCTTGAGTTATGATTTTGATTGACTGATCGACTGACTGATTTTTGGATTCTTTCTGATAGATTCATTAAAAAAAAAGACGCTGATGCAGCAATAAGTGAGCACATTGCAATAGGGCTGTCCCAAAAAAAAAAAAAAAAAAAAAAGGAATTTCAAATATTCATTGCATTCGAATGTAAAAACGCTGCATTCGAAATTTTAGGTCTGCATCAGCCATTAGGCGGCCTATCAGTGGCACACGATATGTGACGACGATGTAAGTGTCATTGCATTTTAATGTTTTTGTTGGGCTCTACAGTTGAACCCACTAGATGCGGGACTGCTGCATTGTTTATACAATATATTGCGGAAAACAGAAAACGAGAGCATCAGTGTGGAGATGATGTTGTTTACCTCAAAACTGAAACCAAGCTGTTCACACAGAACAAATATTTATCACATTTTCTAGAGGGACATTTATCAGGATTGCACTCGTGTCTCGCACAAGAGAGCCGCATGTTTAGAAAGCCATGTAAAATTAGTGTTAGTTCAACATTTAAAAAACATGTCTCAAGATTTTATGGCGGTTTTACCCCATCCCACTGTATCTCATGTTTTTACATGAAGAAAGTAGCCTACTCCTTTGTATCAAACTAAACATACGTACATAATGCTTTTTATTTTAATTGTTTAAGCAGCTTTTTTAATTATATATGGTTTATAAACATTATTTGAAACAATATGCATTATGCACATTTTTTTTCAAAGTCGGGTTATTTTATTATATTTTGAAGAAACATGCATTATATTTCACGCGATGTAATCATGCGAAAATAAGTGAAAGTTCATAAAACAGAAGTTTTTAAGTCAATAGGAATGTTCATTTTAACCAGTTAACCGTTAACCAACCTTAAAGAATTCTGACCAATTAAATCAATCAGTTAAATGGTTTAAAAAGTAATTTATTTATTATTTTCATTAATTTATCAAAACATTTAAAAAGGTTTGCTGCATTGTTAAAATAGGCTACACTCCACGTATAAGAAATTGTATTTTTTTAGAGAACTTTTTTTTTTTTACAACATACGTCGCGTGGCCTATTAATAAGTTGCATTTTATTATTTCATTCAGAAACAGGCCTAATGCAGATGCAAAATGTTTACAAACATTATAATAAACACTGTAAACATAGCTATAATATTTTAGTTCCCCTCACTCCACAACAAATCCTTTCAATTAACAGTAACCGATTTAAAAAAGAACAAGAATAAAAAATAGCTTTTAAGAAATTATCGCAACATAAATTACAAGCAAAAAGAATTAATTTAGGTTAAAACGAAAATGAAACCAATGTTGGGTCTCTCATTCGACACAAAATCAGATGTTTCTGTATGAACGATGTATTTAATGTCAAATTACTATTTATTATAACCTAGGCTTACTTCACTCGTGTTCCAATATCCACGTAAAACAAAATGTTTTGCATAACATCATGGCGGTACAGTGATAAAACTTAACAGCACAGATTTTATTACATATTTAAAGTGAGCAGTGTGGGGGTTTTTCCATATGTTTGACTGACTGTATTTTATTATGATAATGAACAGGCTGCATTATCAATGTACCAAAGCTTAACTTTGTGTGCACATGCCGCGTCAGCGCAATCACTTGAGTTTTTTCATTCTAACAGTGGAAGCAACTTCTACTTTTAGTCATAAAGATAATCGGATTTGTAAACGGTTTGCCTTTGTGTACATTCACAATAAAAACAAAACTCTGCGTTTTTCGTTCATTTTCGTAATTTATTATTCAAGCAAAAATACATTTCTTGTATAGGCCTATTTATTCGTTATATATAGTCTAGCTTTATTATGTTTTTCTCTGCTCGCAGAAGCGCTGCAGGTGCGTGATGTGATTTGAAAACCATGTGAATCCTCAATGTTCTGTTGTTAGTTGCTTTTTGCAAAAATGTATTAAAATTAATCCCCAGGAAACAAATGTTAGTATTTTTAACGGGTCACAAACACCTATCCTTTCTAATTTGATTCAATTCAAATTTAAAAACAATCTTGTCGGTTAACGGTTAATAATTGGTTAACTAGTGTCGGTTGTCGGTTAGGAAAAATAACCTAAATGAACATGTTATCATGAACTTGAGTTATCATGAACTAACATTAAACAATACTTTATAAATACTGCAGCATTTCAAAATACCTCTATCCCTAATATTGCTTTCTCCAGTGAAAGAGTCAATTTATCTGAATCAGGAGATAGATATGCATAGATCAAGCATCGTTAACAAGCAAAAACAGTCCAGAGTAGTTCTAAACAAATATGTGGGTAGATTTTGATGTGCGAGGACAACAGATAATGGACCTTTTATGGATTATGGACTCATGTTTTGGCCAGGAATAAATGTGGAATATTGTGATGTTTTTATCAGTTTTTTTTGGACCCTCATTCTGATGACACCCATTTACTGCAGAGGAAACATTGCTGAGCAAGTGATGTAGTGCAATATTTCCCCAAATCTGTTCTGACAAAGAAACAAACTCATCTACATCTGGGGGGGCCTGAGAGCGAGTACATTTTCAGCTAATTTTCATGTTTGGGTGAACAACTCATTTAATTATTAACAAAAGAGACCTTACTGTAAAGTGCTATGATTATTTCTTTGGTAAAACAGAATTTTCTTATTTATTTGCAACAAGAAGCATTTGTGTGCGCCAATACAAAATTGCATGACGTAAAACAAGAAACAGTAAACATATGCGGTCATTACGCCTAAATAACGCTCCGTATCTGGCACAGGTCTGCAGCGCTGATGGAACACCCACACCGAATTTTTATTTCCCTTTCCAGCAGCCTATTTCCCTCAGCCTCTACTCAATCACTGGCTGAAACAGAGGTGTCTGAACTCTAAAGGTGTCATTACAACATGAGAAATGGGGCATGAACAAGAAAAGCGAAAGATAGACAGACACTACGAGAGCGGGAGACTGATGAAGAGTGAGAAAAGAGACTTGTAAAAAAACTATAGACAAATGAAAAAACAAAAGGACGAGAGCAAGAATACTGAAGAAGAGCAGGTTGGCCAATGGCCAATATGATGCTAATATACACATATCATTATATATATTTATTCATTTATATATTTATTCATTTAGCAGACGCTTTTATCCAAAGCGACTTACAAATGAGGACAGTGGAAGCAATCAATAACAACAAAAAGAGCAATATATAATTTATATCATTATATGATATAGAAATGATGCAAGTAATCAGCTAAAGTGGTCAACCAATGGTAATACATCAATCATTCTAAAAGATTGAGACTATACAATATCATCAAAGTTTCTGTCCTGCGAGTGCTGACATCTGCAAACAGTTGGCCATCTTTTAAATCTAATAAAAGCATTGAACAGTGGCACTTCAAATAAAAAATGACAGCTTGTTTCTGTCTGTTTCAGTGCAGACAATGAGCCCTCTATTCTCACTGAAACACAGACTCAGTCTAAGTAGAGTGATCTATTGTCGTCTTGGCAAGTCATTTGTTGATGGAGGTTCAGATTTGTGCCGCCTGTGTATGATCTTCTTAAAAAAAGAAATATAATTCACTAGATCACTGAAATTAGTGTCATATAAAACCAGAGATATCTGGAAGCAGGAAACATCAAACTACAAACGACAACAAAAAAGCTATATGAGCTTAAAATGCATAACATTTTCACAGAAGCCCATAAGAGCAAAAGGAAGAAGAGCTTACTGGAAAAAAAGAAAAAGTTATTCATTTTCAAAATGTAAAAAAATACAATGCCAGAAAATAATATACACAATTAACATTTTTGTGGATTCTTACACTTCTTATATATATATATATAATTCATCAATGTGAAATAAACAAAGTTCAGTCAATTTCCAAAACCAATCACTAATGTGCACAATCAGTACTTGTCAGAAAATAAAACAGAAAATAAACATCAGCCACTGCTTATGATGAATACATTCAAAAAAATGCATACTTTTGCATAATTTATCATCAAATAAAAGTTAGTGTAACTGCAGATGTTTTTCCTCAAAAAGAAATAAGCTCCTCAGCTACACTTTTCTCATGTTAATGCTAAGAGAATAAACCTTACGAGGGCTTTATTCATTCCCATGTAATGCCACATCTTATGAAACCCTATCCAACACGCCAACACATTACCTCATTTAGCCAAAAGGCTTTGTTAAGGATAAACGGTTTCATTTGCACCCAAGAGCTGCCCAGGAATTCCCTAGCAATTTGCTCTTTGTGGTGTTGGAGTAAACTGCAGAAAAACGTGTGTATAAAGTGCACACTTGGCATTAGAGAGTATGCGGTTTCTCATGGGGAGTATTTGTTCTTGACAGAGGCTTTCAGTGTGTATCTCTGAGCCATTTAAAAACGCGTCCCTCTGTGTGTGCATCTCAAAAGACGTGAAACGGAATAAAGTCTGTCCCTGGACAGTGTCTCTAAGGAGGCCGCTGCTAATTGTCTGACAACTGCAGCATGTAGCTCCTATTAATTCCCCAAAAAGAGTTTAGAAGTGTTTAACCCTTCTGCTGTGCTGACTACAAAAGGTGAAGGTTTCTGAAGAACTCAATTTGACCAGAAATTATGGTTATGATTTAAAACATGCATGGAAATAATTAAAACAGCAGGAAACATCCTCAGGCCAAATGAATCATCCTCAGGCCATCCAAGATACCGGTTTGTTACTCCATGGGAATTATCATGGAGAAATGGAGCATTACATTACATTTACTCACCAATGGATCCTCTGCAGTGAATGGGTGCCGTCAGAATGAGAGTCCAAACAGCTGCTAAAAACATCACAATAATCCACACCACTCCAGTCATTTGATTATTGTCTTAATGTCTTATAATATGTCTTAAGAATCAAATCAAGATGATTTTAACCTAAAACATTCAGACTAGACAAGTTTTTCGCTTAAGCAAGCAACATTACGGATAGAGGACTCCTACTTGGTTTACTATTGTTACAAAGCAACATTATTATAATGTCAACTCATGTTCATGTTCTAAATTTAAAGTCAGGTTGTGTATAAAGCTGTTCCACTCAAACACTTCACTTGGGCTTGATTGTCTTAATTGAATCTGTGTCACTGCTGTTTCCTATCTGTTTCTCAAGTACCTACTCACTTCCAGACAATAAAAAGTCCTACAGATAAAGCAAAGCCACAATACACACATACTCTCAAGAGTTATGCACTGAACTTAAGGTGGGGGGGGTAAGCTTGTGATGCTTGTGTAATATTTGTGAAATGCAAATGTCCAGCTTTGTACATGTCCACTGGCTGTATACTTTAATCAAAACACTAGTATTAAAAAAAACATGAATAAACAAAAATGGACATCCCTGAACAAGTATAATTGAATTAGGCTTCAAAGACAGAGCTTGCATTTGTGCACACCAGATAAACCGTAAAATGTAGAAAGAAGTTGACCTATTCTTGCAGTCTACAACCAACGGTTAAATAACAGTATTTACAGACCGGCAATGTATGGCTTTAGAGACCAGGAAGTACTCTGAATAAAGAGAAGCTAACAAAGAGGCCTGCCTCGACTAAATAAGTTACATGAAAAGCATTTGAGTAACAACATAAAGCCCTGAATGCACTCGAACAACCTAACTGCAAAACTGAATATTATAAAAGTAGTACAGTGAGGGGGAAAAGTACATTTTCAACACCATTTCCAAGCTCGTAAGGTAAATAACTGGGACGCGCTTCATTAATATCTCTCCAGAACAGCTGTTTGGATTAAACAAACAATGATATTATTACAGGCCTCTGCCAATAATAAAAGTAAATACAAAAAGATCTAGAATGAACTTGTGCATATTTCTGCACTAATTTTCCCATGCATCTTCAAGCAGAGATGAAGAAAGAGACACTATATGTACCAGATAAACTGAACAGAAAAAAACACTGTTAACCGTTGGTATTCTGAGGTTTATGAAAACGGTAATGCGACTCATGAACAAAAGACTGACCTATGTCAATTCTAAATAAATGCAATGTGGGTTTGGACACTAAATCCACACCTCATTCTTGATCATGGTAATCAGAAACCCTCCCAATGTCAACACCCTTAAGTTATTGTAATTACTGCTAAGAACTGGAACACAATCCGCAAAAAAAGAACGGTAACACATGTGAGTTTATCATCACATAGTATGCAGATGGAAACTGTAAGAGCTTTCGTGGCATACAAACAGACCTGTATTTCCTCATAAGCCTCGTCAACGGTGGTGACTTGGTGCTGTTCGTGTAAGGCAGGCTCATCACAGAAGAAGCACACCAAGCTCTTGTCACTTAAGCAGAAGAGCTTGACCTTTTCATGGTCCTTGCATGGGTACGAGTTCCTCTGGGCGTTCAGGATGGCGTCCAGAGGGAAAGCGGCATACCTCTCCACGATGTTGGAGAGCTTTAGGCTCGGGGACAGAAGGGGATCCGTGAAGGTCCTCCTGCACTCTGGGCAGTCTCGCATCCCGTGATGCTCCTGTCTGCTCCAGTGCTCAGTGATGCACTTACGGCAGAAGTAGTGCTCGCAGCCGAAACTGACAGGGTCTTGATAAATGCTCAGACAAATGGAACACAAGAGCTCGTCCTTCAAACAGCAAGCCATTTGAATTTACGGAGGGGTCGGTCTTGCACTGTGCAGGTAGCAGGACGCACAAACCCTGAGTCTCTGAATCAGCTGGGCTCTTTGAGGCTTGAAAATGTTCCTCGACTGATTCCTGAAAAACAGCATAAGTAATATAGACACTGTAAAGATGGTTCTGCAACAGGCATACTTTGAGAAGTTTGATATTAGACGCTCGGATGATCAGGTATAAAGGCTTTAGACATGAACTTTTTATCCTAGATTATCATGAACTGATCAGCAAATGCAGATAAATCTGATTGAAAGTAGACAAGAAAATTTCAATACTCCTTAATAAAAAAGAGAAATGTTCTCCTTTCGTACTCATTCTGCAAGATTCAATAGTACCTTATCGAGCCCATTAAAAATGATTACATTTTCATTTAAGAATGTGAAAGTATACTGCCTGGCTAATTAAAGACATTCATTTCTAAAATAATTTTATACAAATATCATGCAGTCACAACCGACTTAACTAAGAATCAAATGAGTCTTGTATAATGAAGACCAAACCTTGCTTTGAACTAATGAATGACTAAATGTCTTTATACAAATAATTTTTAATGAATCTATTTTGCAATACCTTTTCATTTGTACAATTTTCTGTATTTATTTATAATTTTACTTTTATTCTTTATTCATTTAATATTTTCCTATTATAAAATGTATTTTGTATTTTATTTTTAAATTTAATTTATATTTATTTTCTCATAGGTTTGGGAATCCATAATCGTGTAAAAACACACAAAAAAATAAAATCTTTCAACATTATATTCTCTCGCTACTTACTAATTAAAAACTTGATAAAATCATTCAATTTATACACGCTGCCACTCAGTTACCACAGACTTCCACTGAATTTAATATTACGTATCTGAAGTGATCAAAATACATTTTAATTTGCTAATGGAAATCATTGACTCTCAAAATTAGGTTATAAATACTGTCACCGTAGACTTCCACTTAAGTTAACTGGATCTAGTCCATTTAAATCAGCGGTTTAGACATCAGAAAGCTCTTGCACACCGTGACAATTGCAGAAAAGTTAGAAATATCACTGCTTTGCTTTTAAAAACAGCTTTTCAAATAGTTTATCTTCCCTTTTTCCATTGTTTTCTTTTTACTGTTTATCCAAGCCGGTTGCTAAATAATTAGCCAGCTAGCATGGTAAACAGATGTGTAAACAGATTTCCTATCTTTTAGGTCCTCTTAAAAAACGGACATTCTCACTTCATTAACTTACCCTAAGCGGTCCAGACGCGTTGTACTGTGGAAACAGCCGACTGTCACATAATTGAAAGAGCAGGTCGTGGTTTTAATTAAACATTTTCATCAGGTCAGACCGTTCAAAGCTGAAGAACGACCGCACGCGCAGCTCCTCTCGATCGCTCTGCTCTACTCTCAATGCAGAGGCGCACAGCAACGGAGCGAACCAACTCCACAGGGGACACACACGCTCAACAGATGGCAAGATAAGACAGCTCCCTCGGGACTTTGATTTGTACTGTAAGGAAATTAAGTTAAGTACACACCTCTCTGTTGCGTTTGTCATCTGGGCTGGATTTGTGAAGGATATTATTAGACGTTTTTATACGAGTGAAGCTGAACCCCTCCCGCTGCTGTGATGGTACAGCCCTGGCGTCCTCATCATTGGCAGAGATGAGCATATGATAATTTAAGAGTGATTGCTCGCACTCTGCTGGCGTGTGTTTGTAGTGAGGTCGGTATGCTAGTACATTGTTTAAATTAAAGAAAACATCTAAAAATAATAAGAACATTTAAAGTTTTTCATTTAACATTATTATAAAGTATAGCCAAACCAATCATCAGAAAGAATCACAGCGTGTTTTATTTTACTTTATGGTGCTCTTAATCTGCAATGCATATTGTCAGTTTTGTTCAGGTGCATAGACTTCAATGGAATTATATTATAAATATTAGATTAATAAATTATATAACACACACACACCCGAACACACTAACTGTATATTATTAGTTATTATATTGAATAATAATTAAATAATTATTATCCATAACTATAAATATTATATATCTTTGATTTATTTTTCATTTTTGATTTATTTTTCATTTTTGTTTATTAAATAGTATAAAATTTCTTTTCAAATAATAAAGAATTATTAATAAAGAAAATAATAATTAACTATTAAATAAATATATATATAATATTATATAATATATCATATAATAGAAATATTCTAAAATAAATAATAAACTTATATTAATAAACGTATATATAAGGGGGAGGAAAAATAAATTAAAAGATGATAATGCAAATTCATTTATACATCATGGGAGTATTTGTACTGGTAAACTGAAGAAAACATCTAAAAATAATTATTACATTTTAAGTATTTAATTTAACATAATGATAAAGTATAGACAAACCAGTGATCAGAAAGAATCGCAGCATGTTTTGATTTAGTTGGTTTCCTTAATCTGCAATGCATATTTTCATCTTTTGTTTAGGTGTATAGACTTCACTGGAATGTATGGATGACCAAATTCCTCAAAATTAAATAATAAAAAAATTCATCATTAAATAAATAAATAAATGCACAAGTAATTACATAAATGAATGAATGAATGAATAAATAAATATATATTTATTTGTATGCATTTAACCCCTTAACTGTCACTCACATTTTTTAGCATAGACTTCAAACTTACATTTGTATAATTCATGAATGAAAACATTTTGTAACATGATATTGAATTTACCATTTACATGGTATTGCAATGTTTGATTTTAAAATGGGGTTTAAAGGATGAATTTTGAGATTTTAAGTTTTCAGTTGATAAATAATTTCTGATGATTTCTAAAATGTGATAGAGAAAAAGGAAACGAGGAAGTCTTTTTTTTAACCTCTTAACTGTCACTCACATTTTTGAACATTGACTTTGTAGTGCACGACCCAAACTTAAATTTTTATAATTTATGAATGAAAATATTTTGTAACATGATATTGATGTGCCATTTAAATGGTAATGCAATGTCTAAATTTAAAATGGGTTTTAAAGGATAAATTTTGAGAATTTAAGTTTTCAGTTGATATATAATTTCTGATGATTTCTAAAATGTGATAGAGAAAAAGGCAACAAAAAAGTATTTTTTTTTAAACAAAGGTCCTTTGTCCCTCCATACACAATAATTATCTATTAATAGTTATATAATATTATATATAATTTTATAGCAATATTATAAAATAAAAATAAGGTGGAGAAAAAAAATATTTATACACACCGGCGGCGCCAGGGGGGTTTTGGGGGGTCTCAAGACCCTGCCAATAAACGCCTCGACCCCCCCCCCCCCCCCCCAACCCCCCCCCCCCCCATTTGATATATATATATATCCGAGAACCGAGAACCGTTTCTGTCGGACGCGTCCGATTCAAGAACCGAGGAGCTGATGATACTGCGCATGCGTGATTCAGTGTGAAGCAGACACTCAGAGCGTCTATACCGAACTGATTCTTTTGATGATTGATTCTGAACTGATTCTGTGCTAATGTTATAAGCGCGGGTAAACCGAAGGCTTGAATGAAGGGCAATCATCGCCAATGACATTACATCGAGCGCAAAAGAACCGGAGAACCGTTTTTAATTCAACAACTATGTGACTGGTTTATTTGATCGAACTGTCCGAAAGAACCGGTTCCCTTGAGCACCAATCATAATATTAGTACAATTTATTAATAATAATTTAGCCGTAAATAAAATGACCAAAGTTTCACAGGCATCGAGGGGTCTGGTCTTTTTTGTTATTTGACTAAACTTTTATTATATTACAGTAATGTTACTTATTTATTTTTTAACATGTAGAGTGCCTTAAAAATAATTATCACAACACTGTTAAGGCTTATTCAGATTTTCTCATTCTATGAATTATCATTATAAAAATAAAAACAATTCAGAAATGAATTAAAATATAATTATATTTAAAATGTGACGCAAATATATATTTTTTTCTACAATAGCAACAGTGTTTACAACAGCAAGACCACTTTATCCTGCAATAATATCTCACTGGAAATAAATGTATGTCAATAAAATAAAATTAATGTCAATAAAAATGCATAATATACCTGACATCAAAGTGCAGTGTGAAGGATATGAATAACAAATGTATAACAAATGTAGCCTGTCATTTGTTTACATTGCAAAGGTGTTACATTTTAGACAACTACAATAGTAATAATAATATTAATCACTATATTCCATTGTATCATTTTTATAATATTTAAGGTGGACTTATTGATTAGGTGCAGTAGTAGTAGTAGTGTGATGGTTAAAATCTATACTAGTAGTAGTGATGGTTAAAATAATAGATTAATGCTGAAATAGTAAATTGAGCCTTGTTCCTAGATGGACAGAGAGTGGAAAGTAATAGATCAAATGAGGAGATGGAGATAGAGGAAGAAAAAGAGGGACATGTAGTAGAGGCACAAGTGACAGAAAGATAGCAGGGAACAGTAAGCCAGGAGACAGAGGCTGGTGAGAAAGAGGAAAATGTAGAGGCACAAGTGTTTTCTATAGTTTTTACTATAACAGCTGTTCTTAATTATTCTGTAGAACAGAGAAGAAAAAACCATTAGGTTGGGACAATTTAAGACATTTCAGTTTCTAATCCCAGAGCTATTATTATTTTAAACTTAAAATTGTCTTCTCTATAGTTTATTTTTCAAAACTGCATCAAAGCATTTGTTGCTGTATCAATACATAATCATCCATATCTATACGCGAATCAGCAAGGAATGCATCACAATATATTGCTGTTTTGATATTTTGAACAGTGCCATTTAAAGCCTTGTTCCATGTGCCCCTTTTATACTTCGAGCACCTGCCCCACCAAAGGTCTCTGCACGGCCCTGTTCAGAGGGAGTGTCAGCCAGGTTAAAAAAGTTAACCGCTTATGTAATTTGTGGATTAATGCATATTGGAGACACGAACCGTAATGATTCAGTTTGATTTGGTGAACTGGTTCAAAAAGATCCGGTTACATCGAGTGATTCGTTTGCAAACCGGATATCACAAACTGCTTTGTTTTGAACTCTCTCACAACAGTCCCGGAAGAGAAGACAATGCTGAATAAAGTCATAGTTTTTGCTATTTTTGGACCAAAATGTATTTTCGATGCTTCAAAAAATTCTAACTGACCCTCTGATGTCACATGGACTACTTTGATGATGTTTTTCTTACCTTTCTGGACATGGACAGTATACCGTACACACAGCTTCAATGGAGGGACTGAGAGCTCTCGGACTAAATCTAAAATATTTTAAACTGTGTTCTGAAGATAAACGGAGGTCTCACGGGTTTGGAACGACATGAGGTTGAGTTATGTTAAAAACAAAGTAGTTGATATGCTGTGTTGTTTTTGTTGTTTATGCAGTTATTAGCCGTGTCCATGGCTGGACTGGCCATTGGGCATACCGGGCATTTGCCCGGTGGGCCGACGTGCTTTTTGGGCCGATATCTCATACTCATACTTTTTTTTTTTTTTTTTCTAAACAGCCCATAAAATTTGTACATCGGCGGCCCATTCGTTTTGTTTTGTTTTGCTTAATTGGCGGCGCTGGGTTTGTGCCGGTGTAATGCATTGGTCAAAGTCAGTGTTAGTTTTTTTTCTGACAGACCAGCCCATGAAACACGTAGATCAGCGGCCCATTGGCTCTTTTCTTGATTGACACTGGGCTGGCCCAATCACAACTTTAAACGAGTGAGCGAGCGGCAGCAGTGTCAGTGTGTATCTGTAAAAAAAGATGGAGAAGAAACGCAAGGAATGTGCAGATAAATAGCGTGAAAAAATAGAACCAGGCCCTTAAAGCAGACACTGTAAACTGTGTCAAAATATATGTTTTCTGACCTTCATCAGCTCCTGTGGCAGATGATGATAGTGAGGACGGAGGATCAGGAGAGAGATGAGAAAGTGTAGAGTCTGCGGTAAGCATAACTACTTTCAAAACACTTAGGCCATGTCATGAGTGTAGATTATTTCCACATCTGCATAGTTGACGATTACCGCAATTCACTAGAAATTTAATAAGAGGCGTTTGTAAACCATGTTTTCCGCCAAAATAAAAGCTTGATGCAGTTTGCGTCAAAATAAAAGATCATGTGCTTATCTCTTTCAAGTATAGAAATTGGTACAACTAATTAAGAAAAGTTCCTTTATTTTTTTGTGCATTTGTTTTACAAAATATGGCTATTACTGTCATTGGATTAATATTATAACTATTATTATGTATAGGTGTAATGTAAATAGACACTGTAACTAAAAGAGGTTTGAAGTTTTCTTTGTTTAATTTGCACACTGAATATGGGTTGGAGCTTTTAATTTTGAACTCTCAAAGTGCACCAGATTAATGAATTTAACATTAAAATGCACAAAATTTTCTCACAGGGGTGCATGCCCCCCAACCCCACTAGAAGGACCGAGGACACACCACCATAGTTTTAACAAAAATCCTGTAAGAAACACTGGTATTGCTATGCCAGAGCCGCTTATAGCTTGTTTTAGGATTCACCGCTGTGGAGTATAGTTCAACTGTATTAATAAATATAAAATTTTGACTTATTTCATCTGTTAACTCTCACTCGTTCCTATACTCACTCATTACATGGCATTAGTGGTTTTAATGAATAGGAGTTGGTATGCATATAATTAAGGGCATGCAAAGATGGGTGGTGTTTACGATCATATAGTGGGCCGGTCTGGGCAAAAACGATTTTTTGTCCCAGTCCAGCCCTGGCCGTGTCCACTGTATTTTTTGTTGGTTTTCATGAGACCCCCCTTGAAATGACCAGGACCCCCCATTGCCCCCCCAATCAAAATTGTCTGGAGCCGCCACTGTTTATACATCATGATAGAATTTGTACTGGTTTTAATTTATGTTCACGGTTTTCTTTTTTTTTATGTCTAACTTTTATATTCTTCCTACTTATGAAGGCAGCAGGTTATCAGAACAAGTTTATCTCAAAACCATCATGGTGCGTCACTGGTCAACTGTATGACTGAATTACTGTCCTTATTGTCAAAGTGCTTTCTAAAAAAAAACATTGCTTTGCTCATGCACCCACATTTCCCGACACCGCCTGACGTCTCAAAACCTTTTGCTGAGTTATTCTAGTGCTCAAGGTTTGACTTGTGCCAAAACACATTTAACAAAGCCAAAAGAAATAAGGATCTTCTACATCTGTCCCCATGCACTTTACAAGAAGAACTGCTGATTCATAAATTTCCTGCAGTTATCAGACACATTCATCAACACTAGGCCTTGTTTATTAGTGTAGTTTCAGTGTGTGAAAAATCTGAGGTTCTGTGGTTCACGTTCATTGTTTGCATCTCACAGTTGCACAGCAATCAATATGTGCAACAACCCATGCGTTTATTATGAAACTGTGCAACAAAGATACTATCAGAATTCATTCATAGCTTGCACACATTGCATTGGAGAAGCGGTGTGCTTTAATGGGTAGACCGTTGGTTTGCTTCTTTACCTCAACCTGATGTCAGGATTTCCTGTCACAGAGTGCAGCGCAAAGAAGCCATTTCCCACAAACAGAATGCTATCTCTGCTGTTTGCTTACTCATAATCATTGTTTTAACATATTGCTGTGCTTTCACCACAGGGATGGATTCGAATGGAGAATGCAACTTACTAAAATGACTCACTGCCAAGCACATCTGGGGTTTCAGTATGCATTGATGGCTCTGTGGGCTCTGTGTGCTAGTTTATTGAAGCTGTCCACTCTCAATGTCCAACAGTGGAACTTTTTTCTGAAACCATCCCAAGTCATTTTTAATGTCACATCGCAATTTGTCATTTATTCTGTGATGGAACTAAACTGAAGGGCTTACACACACAAACACACACACAAATTATTTTATTAAATTATAATTTTTAGATTTTATGTATATAATCTTCCTTAAATTACAATTAAAAAAAAAATATATATATATATATATATTTGTTAGAATTTATATATATATATATATATATACACATACATACATACATACATACATACATATACATACATACATATATATATATATATATATATATATATATACATATAGAGTACAGACCAAAAGTTTGGAAACATTACTATTTTTAATGTTTTTTAAAGAAGTTTCTTCTGCTCATCAAGCCTGCATTTATTTGATAAAAAATACAGAAAAAATTTTACATTTATTATACTTTAAATCATCATTTATTTCTGTGATGCAAAGCTGAATTTTTAGGATCATTATCACATGAACCTTTAGAAATCATTCTAATATGATGATTCATTGTGAAAGTTGGAAACAGTTCTGCTGCTTAATATTTTTTCAGAACATGTGATACTTTTTTAGGATACTTTGATGAATAAAAAGTAAAAAAAAAAGAAAAAAAAAAAGAAGCTATGTTTTTAAAATATAAATATTTTGTAATAACAATATTTGGTCAGTAATTTGGGATCAGTAATTTTTTTTCTTTCTTTTTTTTTTAATAAAATCAATATTAACATAGCAAGGATGTGTTAAATTGATAAAAAGTAATAGTAAAAAAAATATTATTAGAATATAGATTATTAGAATTTTTATTTTATTTTGAGTAAATGCAGTTCTTTTTAACCTTTTATTCATCAAATATATTAGACAGCAGAACTTTTTCCAACACTCATAATAAATCAGAATATTAGAATGATTTCTAAATGATCATGTGATAGACTGGATGTTACATGTGACACTGAAGGCTGGAGTAATGATGCTGAAAATTCAGCTTTGCATCACAGGAATAAATTATTTTTTTAAAGTATATTCAAATAGAAAACTATTATTTTAAGTTGTAATAATATTTCACAATATTACTGTTTTTTCTGTATTTTTTATCAAATAAATGCAGGCTTGATGAGCAGAAAAAACTTCTTTCAAAAACATTAAAAATAGCAATGTTTCCAAACTTTTGGTCTGTACTGTATATATATATATATACATACATATATGCATATATATATATATACATACATACATACATATATACATACATATATATACATACATACATACATATATACATACATATATATACATACATACATACATACATATATATACATATATATATATATATATATATATACATACATATATACATACATACATATATATATATATGCGAGTCCCACGGAGGAGATGGAAGGATATAACAGGAGCGACGACAGTGAAGGACGAGAGACCGGCGGGTCGAGCAGGTGTCGCTCATTTACAATCACTCCACAGGCCTCGATCCTGTTCCCACGTCTCTCGGCCCCTCCCCACTCGTCACAATGACATTTATGCAAAGAGTC
Source organism: Carassius carassius (assembly GCF_963082965.1). Taxonomy (NCBI): domain Eukaryota; kingdom Metazoa; phylum Chordata; class Actinopteri; order Cypriniformes; family Cyprinidae; genus Carassius; species Carassius carassius. Next base: position 18,200,076 of record NC_081798.1, read on the forward strand.
AGTATTTGCAGTGTTGGCCCTTCTTTTTCAGGACCTCTGTAATTCGACTGGGCATGCTATCAATCAACTTCTGGGGCCAAATCCTGACTGATAGCAACCCATTCTTTCATAATCACTTCTTGGAGTTTGTCAGAATTAGTGGGTTTTTGTTTGTCCACCCGCCTCTTGAGGATTGACCACAAGTTCTCAATGGGATTAAAATCTGGGGAGTTTCCAGGCCATGGACCCAAAATTTCAACATTCTGGTCCCCGAGCCACTTAGTTATCACTTTTGCCTTATGGCACGGTGCTCCATCGTGCTGGAAAATGCATTGTTCTTCACCAAACTGTTGTTGGATTGTTGGAAGAAGTTGCTGTTGGAGGGTGTTTTGGTACCATTCTTTATTCATGGCTGTGTTTTTGGGCAGAATTGTGAGTGAGCCCACTCCCTTGGATGAGAAGCAACCCCACACATGAATGGTGTCAGGATGCTTTACTGTTGGCATGACACAGGACTGATGGTAGCGCTCACCTTTTCTTCTCTGGACAAGCCTTTTTCCAGATGTCCCAAACAATCGGAAATGGGCTTCATCAGAGTATATGACTTTGCCCCAGTCCTCAGCAGTCCATTCACTATACTTTCTGCTAAAGATCAATCTGTCCCTGATGTTTTTTTTGGAGAGAAGTGGCTTCTTTGCTGCCCTTCTTGACACCAGGCCATCTTCCAAAAGTCTTCGCCTCACTGTGTGTGCAGATGCGCTCACACCTGCCTGCTGCCATTCCTGAGCAAGCTCTGCACTGGTGGCACTCCGATCCCGCAGCTGAATCCTCTTTAGGAGACCATCCTGGCGCTTGCTGGACTTTCTTGGACGCCCTGAAGCGTTCTTTACAAGAATTGAACCTCTTTCCTTGAAGTTCTTGATGATCCTATAAATTGTTGATTTAGGTGCAATCTTAGTAGCCACAATATCCTTGCCTGTGAAGCCATTTTTATGCAACGCAATGATGGCTGCACGCATTTCTTTGCAGGTCACCATGGTTAACAATGGAAGAACAATGATTTCAAGCATCACCCTCCTTTTAACATGTCGAGTTTGCCATTCTAACCCAATCAGCCTGAAATAATGATCTCAAGCCTTGTGCTCGTCAACATTCTCACCTGAGTTAACAAGACGATTACTGAAATGATCTCAGCAGGTCCTTTAATGACAGCAATGAAATGCAGTGGAAAGGTTTTTTTGGGATTAAGTTAATTTTCATGGCAAAGAAGGACTATGCAATTCATCTGAAACACTCTTCTTAACATTGTGGAGTATATGCAAATTGCTATTATAAAAACTTAAGCAGCAACTTTTCCATATACATATATATTTATATATAGGTACATACATATATATATATATATATATATATATATATATATATATATATATATATATATACACACACACATATATACATATATATATATATATATATATATATATATATATATAACGTGCTGCGTTAACGTGAGACTCTTATCGGGCGATAAAAAAAATATCGCCGTTAATCTATTCTCAAAGTTGGGTTGGGAGCTGGGTCTATACTAAGCAAGCTATGATGACTTTCACCTTGATATTTTATATAACCGACTGGCTGAGGCCAGCCTAAGATGCTCAGGACAGTTGACGGGCCACTGCTGCGCATCGTCACGAAAGCTTATCTTTTTCACATGTCTTTAATCCTTACCGCTTGTCTATTTAAACATTAAAGCATCCAAACACAAGACGCGGTAAAGCTGAACAGAGTAGCTGGTTACTCGCGCGCTGTGTTCGGTGCGCACGAGAGAGATCGAGAGCCGCGCATCACGGACAGCAACACTGAACCGAGCTCTCTTCTGCGAAGTTCTCCTCGAAGTCCCTCCTGCACCTGAACGAAGTCCCTCCTGCACCTGAACGAACGAATACAAATCGCAGTTTGAACAAACAAAAAGATGTGAAAGAGCCCAATTAAGTACTCGCAGTGTTCTGTTGTTCAGGGCTCACGCAGAGAAAGGCGTCTCAAAACGCTTGAACTCTGAATTTGCTTATTTTTGCTCTTGTGCCGACAAATACATACAAAATATGTAAAAATATCCACTTTGGAAATTATGCTCGAAAAAACTGTCAGTTATTTCTTAAGTGAAAGTAAACAGTTGAGGAAAAAATGGGATGTGTATTATATTGGATGCGTTCATCGTCTCTTAAAGTGACCGCGCCTAATTTAGCTACTGGCTGCTGTAATGTTAATCCAAGAAAATGAAAATGAAAATCACTCACTGCTCTTTGACTGAATTACTTTGTATTTTTAACAGTCAAACCAAAAATGATTCAGACACAAGATATAATTTTTGATATATATAGCAAAACTGTAATAATTTGAGAAATGTTGAAGGTGTCTGAATAAATGTAGGTTTGATTGTATATTTCATTTTTACATTGAAGACTATCCAGTGCTATTTTACATTTAATTATTTGTATATGTACATACATATATATATATATATATATATATATATACATACATACATATATACATACATATACATATACATACATATATACACATATATACATATATATATATATATATATATATATATATATATATATATATATATATATATTTTTTTTTCTTTGCTGTCAAATGATTAATCATAGATTTTCTGTGGGGTTAAGGTCAGGTGAGTTTGCTGATGAATCAAGAACAGGGATACCATGGCCCTTAAAACAGGTCCTTGTAACTTTGGCACTGTGTGCAGGTGACAAGTTGCAGCAGGAAGCATGAAGTGCTTTAAAACTTCCTGGTATACGGCTGCGTTGACCTTGGACCTCAGAAAAAATCAGCAGATGACATGGCACCGCAAACCATCACTGCCTGTGGAAACTTTACACTGGACCTCAAGCAATGTGGATTGTGTGCCTCTCCTCTCTTCCTCCAGACTCTGGGATCCTGATTTCCAAAGGAAATGCAAAATGTACTTTCATCAGAGAACATAACTTTGGTCCACTCAGCAGCAGTCCAGTCCTTTTTAAAGCAAGACGCTTACGACGCTGTCTGTTGTTCAAGAGTGGCTTGACACAAGAAATAAGACAGCTGAAACCCATGTCTTGCATACATCTGTGCATAGTGGTTCTTGAAGCACTGTCTCCAGCTGCAGTCCACTCTTTGTGAATTTCCCCCACATTTTTGAATGGGTTTGTTTCACAGTCCTCTTGAGTGTGCGGTTATCCCTATTGCTTGTACACTTTTTTCCTACCACATCTTTTCCTTCCCTTCGCCTCTCTATTAATGTGCTTGGACACAGAGCTCTGTGAACAGCCAGCCTCTTTTGCAATGACTTTTTGTGTCTTGCCCTCCTTGTGCAAGGTGTCAGTGGCAGAGGTGGGTAGTAACGAGTTACATTTACTTCGTTACATTTACTTGAGTAAATTTTTGGGGTAACGAATACTTTTCGGAGTATATTTAAAGATGGGTACTTTATACTCTTACTTGAGTAAATTTTTGGGGGAAAATCTGTACTTTTACTTCGTTACTGTGGGCGACGCTCCTCTCGTTACTTTATCTTAATGCAATAAATGTTATAAATGCTTCAGTTTGTTCCAAACGCGCCGTCTACTTTTCTCTGGGCAATGAGCGATGCCCATTCGCGAATGATTCATTCTTTTGAGTCAATACTGTTCAAAGGCTTGATCAAACCAATTGGCAAACGAGTGAATTGGTTCATGAATCAGTTTGAATGAGTCGTTCAGTTCCCTGCCGCACGCGCTGAGCATCTGAAGTGGTTCACTCGGAGTTGTAACGTTTAAGAACATCAGCAGCGTTGAAAACGTGGCTGGAACTGCACTGAATTGAAATCTGCAAAGGTTATTATTTGCTAGCGATGGAGATCCTTATTAGATGAACACCGCGTGTGCTGTCTACTGTTTAACAGGTAATAACTTGGGCTACATTCGATTGCAGTACACGATACCACTGTGACATTAGTTTGTTGTACGTGTGTGGCTTATAACAGAGTCAAGTTGAATGAAGCTTCCAAAAGACAAAAAATAACCGATTAAGATTTTATTATTAATTTTAATACAATCACACTGGTGCAAGTCAGCTGCTAAATTCAGATCTGTGATCGCTTGCTGGCGCTGAGCCAGAGATAGATGCGTTTATACCGCGCTGCGCATTATAACAAATCACACATGATTCTATTGAGCTTATTAAAGCATTGGCCAATCAGAGGTGTTCAGATGAGTCATCGCTAAAATGCCGGTGCTTCCTTCACTCGCTCACTGACTGAATACCTCTTTCTGGCGAATTCTCTCGCAGAACAACAAAGTGCAGATGTGTGAACGAATCTTTAATTAAGATATTGATTTCACAGTGTTAACAGTTTCAGTGATTTTAATGGGAGTTTCTGAGAGTGATTGAAATCTAGACTGTCAGTGAAAATTATCTTTAATAATGTAAATGTTATTTGCTCTCTTTCTGAACAATGAAAGATTAGTAGCAATATTTAAATCACATTAACTTTCAATGTTAAATTCACATTTAATATAAAGTCAGTCATATTAAAAATATGTTATGGCATGACACCTATATCTGTTACTTAAGTAAACAGACAAGCTTTTATAATAAATTACATAAATTGGAGTAAAGGATGATGAAATATATACATTTATACACACACACATACATTACATACATTTTATCTATATATCTAAATAAAAATAGGCTCAGTATATATGACCCAAAGTAACTAGTAACTAACTACTTGAGTAGATTTTTTATCCGATACTCTTTTACTCTTACTCAAGTAACTATTCAAGACTAGTACTTTTACTTTTACTTGAGTAAATATTTCTAGAAGTACTTTTACTTTTACTTGAGTACAGTTTTTGGGTACTCTACCCACCTCTGGTCAGTGGTCATCTTTTGGACAACTGTCTAGTCAGCAGTCTTCCCCATGATTGTGTAGCCTACAGAACTAGACTGAGAGACCATTTAAAGGCTTTGCAGGTGTTTTGAGTTAATTAGATGATTAGAGTGTGGCACCGGGTGTCTTCAAAATTATTTATGTATTTTTTATTATACTTTCAAACTGGAAGACAAAAAAAATGTTTAACCATGCCCAATACACAAAAATAAAAATTATTCATAGACACGGTAATTATTTTTATTATTTAATTTCTTTAAAAAATATATTTTTTTAATTTTTATATTCTTCTGAAAGTCTGGATCGTGGACAATGGCAAAACAGTAAAATGTATACATTAAAAAAAGTTTTTTTTAATTTTTTTATAGAAATTAATAAAAAAAACCTGTGGAGAAAAATAATCAATATAAAAACTTAAACATATATATATATATATATATATATATATATATATATATATATATATATATATATATATATATATATATATATATATATATATGTTTATTAAATCTGCTCTCAATCTGAATAAATCAAGTAATTACTCAATAATTTACAAATGCAAACCAGGTTTCCTGAACCAATCCCACAACAAACAGACTGTGGCTTACTGAAGACTTTGTTCCATGCTCAGAAAAAGAAAGCAGCACACTCCACTGCTCAAGCGAGGAGTGCGATATCAACGTGGGAGTACTGCAACCTTCACAACAGCCAAAGAGGGCATGATCAATATTTAATCAGCTCCTAAAGAGATACTTCTCTGTGATTCCTTAAGTCGGTTAACACCTGTATTGATCCACTGCTGGAGGCTTTCCTCCGGCCTCATATTAAAGATACTTTAATCTTAAACTGCCTTTGTACTGGTGGTCTACCAACAGCATCTAAATAATGGATGTTCTGGCAAGAACCACAGTTCGGTCTTGACTACAATGTAGTTTGCACAGCTGTCAGTGTATGAGATTTCTGTAAATGGAAATACATAAATCAAAGCAATACATAGTCAAAAAGGAATCTCATTCTGACGGCACCCATTCACTGCAGAGGATCCTTTGGTGAACAAGTGGTGTAATGCTAAAATAATAGCTATAATAAAAAAAGTAATATAGACAATTGTGAATAGAACTGTGCTTTATAAAAGTGAATATACAAAAATTTTACAAAAACTATTCATTTACAAGTTGAAAATCATTTAAAAAAAATAAAAGTATATACATATTCTACCATAACATTTGAAAATATACTTGGCAATTTAATATATACAACATGTTGATTGTCCATTGTAATATCTTCAGATATAATATATAAGAAATACAATATTTTTAGATATATAACATCTGAAAGTGTTGGACAACCTGTGCAGTAATAGAAGGCTTTACTCATTTTTCATTCATCTCACATAATCCCACAAAAGTGAGTCTATAAATGATATGACAAAAGATAAACAGTATGACAGGAGAACACTTGGACCCCAGTTAACAACCACTGGGTGGCGTTAGCTTCATATATCTATATACAGCATATGGAAATATCATTGATTTAGTCTCAACAGGGAGGTGCAAAACTTCGTCCTTATCAAATGTTAATGATAATTACTGAAGAGAGATAGTAATCATAACACTTTACAATGAAACTTCACTAATAAAAACAATTTGCATTAGTGGTCTAACAATATGTCAATAGGGCCAACATTTATCAGTACTGTCAACTTAACATACTTGGTGAGTTTTGTGCAATAGACCTTTGGCATAAAATCTAATGCAAATTATTAATTTTTTAGGTGTGCAAGCAATTATGTGCAATTTACTCGAAACAAAACTAAATCTGCCTTCAACCCACCTGCTCTTCAGATACAAGCATCGGATGGAGAAAAACACCAATTAGCCCTTCAGTAATACATGAGCTTACATATCAATCTGTTTTACATGTCAGACTTACATATTAAAGGAATAGTTCACCCTAAAATAAAAAAAAATGACATGACATCACTTGCTCACAAATTGGACTCTCATTCTGACGGCACCCATTCACTACAGAGGATCCATTGCTGAGCAAGTGATGCAATGCTACATTTCAAACAAACTCATCTACATCTTGGAGAGCACGCATTTTTTATTTTAAGGTGATATAATTATTTTTAAAATAATGCAATGCATGTCTTTTTTTTTACTGTTTTACATTACATTGCATATCTAAAACATATATATTTGATCAGTCCAATCAGAAGACACACAAGCCGCTCTCCTGCACTGACTGCAGAGCTTCTTTACCGTCCTCTTGCTGGCAGGATATACAGACCTCTTCTTGAGAAAGCGGCACCTGAGCTTCAACATGAGGTGTGCGTGCGGATGTGTTGAGAGGGATGGAGCAGCACGCTGTCGTCGGGTTCAGCTGGCAGGTGAGGGTGGCCGTGATGCTGAGGTTGACCATGGGGCTGGAGACAGATGGCTGCTCTGGTATGGACTCCTGGCTGGTGCGCTCCAGCCAGTCAGCGCTGCTGTGACCTGAGTCTGGCTGACTCTGGCTGTCCGATGAAGTCATGGACGGCTCCTTCTGGCACCTGTCGATGGGTAACAGGTGCTGACAATCAGGCGTGCTGCTCGCTGAGACATCCTGCTCCAGCTGAAGAGAGAACACGAGATGGGAAAGTGATGAAATGACTATGTGCTTAATCTGATCTTCTTCCACATTAATTGATTAGACTAATGCAAAAATGCATTAGATGATAAATGCATGACACTCTGAGTTAAATATGCAATGTGGAAATGAGGTCATGTGACAAATGAGTAATGTTTGAAGGACTGTTGTACAATATACTGCATAATTTCTATTAGAGGAGACAGATTTTGAATGGCAAACTAGCATACTACCTTTTCTGCAATAGTAAGAGTAGTATGCTATATGCTATTCCTTTAAATGGAAGAAAATAAGAATTACACTTTTAATATATCTTTATAAGTAGGAGTAGTATGCTATTTCTGTTTATGAAAGAACACAAGATATGCATCTATATTTAGCACAAACAGTAAGAGTAGTTTGTTAGTATTCTATGCATGCATAATTATTAGGCAAGTTGATCATATTTTTTACCAATTCCAAACCACATCTTTTCATTTTGCTGAAAGATCCCTTGTTTTCACACGGGCCAAAAAAGATTCAGCACGCTCAAAAGTCTAAAATGTGTGAAGTGTTGTGAAGTACATGAAGAGGTTGAGAGGGACTTTTGGTTTTTGGAGTTCTTAAGTCCATCATGCTCACTGTTAGTAGCAGATCACACCATGACTCCCTCGCCACCGCCCCTGTTGTCTGACTCACAACCTAAATCTGTCCTTCCTTAAAAATCAGTCATCAAGTATGTACTTCAAGACACTTCAGCTTACTTCAGGTCATTTGCAGTTCTGGAAAACAGTGCTACTGGAGATGCAAAGTTTCCTGATTACTTAATTCTTCACATTACTTCTTTAAATCTTTAGCAGTTAATACCTTTTTTTTTGTGACCCTGCTGCCCCAAGGAGCAATTTCTTTTCCAACAGTCACACCTTAATTTTGCCATTTTTGTAACACTTAAGTATAGGGACCAATTCTCTCTATTGACTAGTTTATTAACATGCTTAGTATTAATTTATTAGTGCTTATAAAGCACATATTCTGCAGGACTATATTCTACATCCCTAAACTTACCAATATCTAAACTACCTTAATAAGTACCTTACTAACTATTAATAAGCAGCAAATAAGGAGTTTATTGAGGCAAAAGTCATAGTTAATAGTTAGTTTGTCAATAGCTATAACTGAACCTTAAAATAAGGTGTGACCGCAATTTCTATAGTATTTAATTCTTCTCATGAACATTTAATAATTTGTGACTTTTCAGTGTGTTGAATCTCTCTTTTAGCAACTTAATAAAAAGCTCAATAATTATGCACACCTAAATATAAGGTGTTTTTCACTATATATAACTTATAAATGATTATGTACACAAAGTAAATAGTAGTTATTAAGATTGATGTGGTTTGGAATTGGTAAAAAGTGCTTGGAAAAAAATTTGTAAGAATATCAGAATATTTAACAATTATGCATGCAGCCATGCAATGTATATTTTTGTATGGCAGAAGTAAAAGTAGTAGTATATCTTTAAATGGCAGAAATAGTAAGAGCAGTATGCCACACTGAATTAAATTAACATAAAAAATCATCTTCTTTAATAGTGGCTTGCTTTTTCCATGCAACTTGTTTGATGGTAAAGCAGCACCAAAATAATTGCTATTTTTCATTGAATACAGTACTTAATAAGCCATACGAACTTGAAAGCGTACCTTGTTGGCATCTGTGATATGATACCTTTGTAAACCTGCAGGAGGAACAAAGTGAAAAGATGTCACCTAAGCCGATCATTTCACATAATTAATGATACTGATTACAAGAGAAGCTAATCTGAATCTAAAGTGCTGATAACGTTTAACTCAGCAACCAAAATCAATTTTCTGATCTCAATCTGTTAATATGAAATGAAAATGCCACAGTACCGTTCCTCTTTCGTAACTTGCAAGCGATAATCACCATCACTGCCAGCAACGTCAGCAAAACCAGCACGCAAGCAACAATGACTGGAGAGAGCAGAGAAAAAGACAGAATCAGAGAAGAAACCCCAGTTGATTAACATTGAAAGGTCAACAGTGATAGCAAGGGAGGAAGGAAATGTGAAACAATTCAAACAATGAACAAGCAAAGCATCACAAAGTCACTTGTTGACAGATATATGAATAACAAACTGACTCACTTACACGTACCATGTTTTATGAATATGGTTCTATTATACTATTCTTTAAAGAACCTACATGGAGTACAATTTAAATACTATCACTCATATTGTGCAATAGTCTGGTTCTGGAAATGAAACAAAGGTCCCATTTTCTCCAGAAGAGAAATTATTTTTTAACGATAATTCCCAAATCTTTGAAAAAGCCCTGCTGTGAGCTTCAATGTTATTACGCTGTTGTTAAAGTTATCAGTCAGTGTTATTTTCGACTTATTATTTTTTTAAATAATCATGTTTATCAGCACAATAACAGATGAAAAATTACATTACCCATGATTGTTCAGAATCGGGGAACTGCAAACTGTGCTAAAAATACTCTTTGCAATTGATATAAATCCAGCTAACAAAAACATGTTCTAAAAACATTCTGCTAACATTCCCAGTGAGTTATGAAAATGTTATTTCTGAATATTCTCTAAAAAGTCAAAACTTTAACTTTTGAGTGTTTTCTGAACATTCTGAAACAACTAGGAACATTTAAAAATGTTTGTTTATTTGAACGAACATTCTATTAATGTTACTAGATGAACTTTTATTCATAACTTCAAGGAAACCTTGCCAGAATCTTCTGAGAATGTTCTCTGTTAGCTGGTGGAGAGTCAATCTTTGTACCACCAATTAGCCATCCATTTTAATGAGATTATGTAAATCACAATGCTTCATCGGATTGTATTTATTTTTTTCCCCTCATTAAAAAAAAAGTACATAGTTTAATGTAACTTAATCAAATACTTTCAAATACTTTTTTTTGTTTCAAATCAAAGTTTGTAATGTGATTCACTTCATGGCTCACTGGTTTGGTTCATGCCTTAAAACAATTTAACAGACTTTTTAAAAATCCTTTTGGAAAAAAAAAATAATAATTGGAAAAGTACTTACGGAACCAAAGCTGCTACAAAAATTAGGTGGGCACTGTTGAACTATATTAAATGGCACTTTGAAATACTTGATTCTGATTGGCTGATGACAACATTCAATCATTTTTGCAACTCTTTAACTGACCTTAGTAAAAAATTGACATATATTCTGATAGCATGGTAACACTATGGTACTTTTATATGGGTTATAAACTAAATTCTAGAGACATGAGACATATTTACCAATGTAGTAGATCATGTCTTTTGAGTCAGGGGGCCGACTTTTATTGGGTATTATAAATGTGTTTGGTGCCACGCTGCTTGGTGGAGACAGAGATGTGGTGGAGGTCATGTTCATGTGCTGTGGTTCCTTTGTTTGATTCCATAATGTACGGGGCTGAGGATGCTTGGATGAACTCTGAAGAGGAGCCGTCGTTGTAGTTGTTGTTGGTGGTGACGTCATCTCACACATTGTGTCAGTTGTAGAGTTGCCAAGTCTTAAAACTGACCTGCCTTCACATCTAACAGAGAAAAAAACAAATAAGCCATATGCATGCGTGTGTATTTGTAAGTAGTGAGTTTTTATTTCCATTTGCATCTTACTCTGTGTGTGGTTTACACTGCTCAGCATTACTGTGGTTTGAAAACTTTCCAGGTGGACACGATGCACACTTGACATCAGATGTAGGTGAGCCTGCATTCACAAACACAACAAAATGATGATAACACATGGCATTAGCCTGTGAACACAAATTTTCAAATAATGCAACAAATTACTTTATGTATTTGACTGGATAAATTGATTTATTTCCCAATGAAAATGCAAGTTTAAATAGCCAATAACTGGAAATCATTTCCTACTTGTGGTTTTAGTGGATGTAGATATTGAGGGGAAGGGCGTTTGAAAACTAAAGCATTTTATTGGACAAAAATCTCTTATTTTTTTTAGAAGAGACTGTATATTTTAGATGTGAATGTGTTAAAAGTGAATTTCGTCTACTTTTACTTGTGTTGGTGAGTTTAGAGCTAACAGACATAGACTAAAGGCTACACATCTCTAGTTCTGACTACACACATGATAGTGTTTGTGTACAATAGCTAGTATGCACATTTTGCCTCTTACCTTCTTTGGTGACATATTCACCAGGTTTGCAGGATATATATTTTTTACATTCCTCACATTCTTCTTTATAATTACGTTTAGAACAGTACATTCCAGGCTTGCAAATGCATACAGCTTTGGTATCAGCAGAGCAGTTTGTGCCATAAATCAGTCCTTTCACTAACCAGAAGAAATGAACAGCAAGTCAGTTAGATATTTAATGTGGGAAATCTTTGTATATTATAATAATACAAGAAAATTCTGTAACATTTTACTATAAGGTCCCATTGGTGAAAATTGGTTAATTATATTAGCTAACATGAACTAAGAATGACAAACACTTCTGAAGCATTTATGAAAGTTCATATTAATTTCAGCAAAATGCAATATTAAAGTCGATATTATTTAACAGAACTTATTTAAATTAAACTAACAATGAACAATTGTTTTTTTATAAGCTAACAAAGATGAATAAATACTGTAACAAATGTACTGTTCATTGTTAATGAATTAACTAACATTAACTAATGAGACATTATTGTAAAGCATTCCTGTAAATTCATAAGCGATATAAAACTATATGGCAAACAGTCCTCAAATTAGTAAAGTTGTGGAAATCAGCATGTCGTTTACATTTAATATGTCAATTTATATTTAATATTTTACTTAAAGAAATAGTTCATCCAAAAATGCAAATTCTGTCATCATTTACTGTAGCTTTGAGTGAGGAATAGCCAAACATTTAAGTCATTTTAGCTTGAAAGCCTCTGCTCACCATTCACTTTCATTGAGCAAAAAAGTGAGGTGTTCTCATTTTGTGGTTTACCAAAAAAATTATTTCATAAGGGGTTGGAAGGCCAGAAGGATTTTGGATGAGCTATTTCTTTTAGGGTGTTTTCAAACCTAGTTCATTTGAGCCTTTTAAACAGAGCTCGGTTCAGGTTGTAATTGTGAACCAACCAAACCGGGTGATTTCAGATCCCCTAAAAGGACCCAAAAGCGAACCGTACTCACCCTCAAGTCATCATATATGACTTTCTTCTTTCAGACAAATGCAATCAGAGCTACATTAAAAAATGTCCTGGCTCTTCCAAACTTTATAATGGCAGTGAATGGGTGTTGAGATTTTGAAGTCCAATAAAGTGCATCCATCCATCATAAAAAGCGCTCCACGGGTTAGAATAAAACCTCCTGAACCAAACTGATGCATTTGTTTAAGAAAGATATCTATATTTAAAACTTTACAAACCGTAATTTCTAGCTTCTGCTAACTGTCACATTCATGAGAGAGTGGGGTTATAGCAGATGATGTAGGGCATTGTCATAGTGTAAGCTCCAATGAGAAAAAAAAAGTGAAAGTGATGTGCCATACATCACCCATACTGGGAACTGTCCATACTGGTCTGTCATTGGCTCCTCCCATATATATATATATATATAGATTTGTTTCAGATTAAAAAAATTGAATTATTCCACAAAATTTCTTTGTGTGGAGAAAATTTGTGCACATAACACAATTTAAAATTAAGAAGAAATCGATGAAGGAGTTATTTTTGTTTTCTTTGCAAATAAAGTTTCTCATAGCTTCATAAAACTACAGTTGAACCACTGATGTCACATCATGGACTATATTAAGAATGTCCTTACTACATTTGGACCTTGAACATGATAGCTGTGTTGCTGTCTATGTAGGGCCAGAAACTCTTGGATTTCATCAAAAATATCTTAATTTGTGTTCCAAAGAAAAACGAAGGTCTTATGGGTTTGGAACTATTTGAGGGTAACCAATGACAGAATTGTATTTTTTGGATGAAGTAACCCTTTAAGTGAGCTAGGGTATGATTCTTTTAAAACAAACTATATGTGAAAACACCCTTAGATGTACACCAATTCCAGATTAGTACTGAAACAAGCCTTTTTGATCCTGGAGTGTTTTATTAAAATTGTCAACTCACCATTTTTACACTTTCGACAAGAGAAACAGTTGTCAAAATGGTTAATATTTTCTGAGTAACGTCCGTCTTGGCATGGTTTACAGATGCTGTCCGAATAACTAGTGCATGTTAACAGGAGATGAGTCCCTAGAATAAATATAAATACTTCAGAGGCCAGTTATAAATTAGCCACAATGTTAAAACTGTGTCTTAAGCCCAAAACACACTGCACGGTTTTAGCAATCCTTTATAAAATCACTGAATGTTACATTTCGCAACATTGATCTAATAAACAGGGCTTTAAGAACTAGTTTGACTAAAAGCTGGAATACACTACACGACTTTAAAATCTGAACAGATTTTTAAAACACTAGCCTTTATACACTTACCAACATTGTAAATAGTGACAGAGAAAAATTGGCCACACAGAAACGTGACGGTTGACAAATGAAAACAATATGAGTTCTAAAATTGGCTTAAAATATAAAAAAAAATTGATTTCCTCCGACTGGGTGGATTTAGAGTCTGAAGCTAAAAATCTGAGTCTGTGACCATCACACACTACACGATTTTCTATGAAAATCTGTTAACTCAAATCTGCTCGGTGGAAAATTGGGGCAAAAATTGTGTAGTGTATTCCATGCTTAACTAACAGTTAACCAAGTAGTAATCAGTCTTACTTTTCAGATTTAAATTAGACCAGTATACTATTTTATGTAACTGAATTAAAAAAAGTTATGACCAGTCTTGAAGTAGTTTATGCAACTGGCCAAAATGTTCAATGTCACAAAAACAGTGATATTTCTTTGTAGATTACAACACAAATGTTTACATTCTCTCCTACGCTCTTTGTGCTTTATGACCTACCTGGTTTGCATCTACTGCAGCACAGTTTCTGCTGTTTGACGTAATATTCGGAGGATGCATTATTACATGTTCCAGCTGATTCATATGGCAGAGGTGTCTATGAAAACAAAGGGGAAAAGACAAAAATATTACTGATATTTTCCCAGGATTATCAGGAACTGATTCTTGTCTTGTGACTATAACACTGCCCACCACTTCCTCATAGTCACAATATACGTCTTTGTGAGTCTTTTCCAAAGGATGCTAATACTGCTACTAGAGCATTTAGCGTAGGACAGTTTACTTGGCGCAGGCTTTTGCACAAGGTTAACTGACATGAAATATGCTCAGTAACAAGTGACAAACTAATATCAACCAAGCCGATTATTTGACTGACATTTAGTCATTTTGATCATGATAATTTTACCCACTTCGCAATTTAACATTAACAATCTTTTGTGTCAGCAAGAATCTACTAACAACTTTATAAATTAATGAAAAACATTTTTGGTGATGTAAAAAGGTTTCGCTAAAATATTGAGAGGCGGCTCCTTGCCCGAAGAACTTTCCTACGATCAATTAATCATAAAGAGTTAAAACTACCTTAATTTCATTTTATTTTCAGGTTCGGTTTTCAGCTAAATGACACGCATACAGCATACTGTATAATTTGAAAATATTTACAGGTATATATCTATATTTATATAAATTATATCATATATAAATATATTTAATATATAAACGTAAACATTTTCTTAAATATATACATGCATGTGTGTGTATTTATATATGCATAATAAATATACACAGTACACAGACATATATTATGTAAACAAAAAAATATTTTGGATGCGATTAATCGTGATTAATTGTTTGACAGCACTAAAAAGTAATTATATAAATCTTAGCATAATATTAACCACTAGCTGATATCAACAAACAGGACTCACCACTGAAAGGTTAACTATTAATTTTAAACATTCAAATCTGTGATATCATTTATATTTGACTAATATGGGGTTTTCCGTGCTGTTGCTGATGTAAAACATCACAATTTACTGAAAGGAAATGGGACATTTATAGTTTAGATGTTGGCACAGTATTTACTGAGAAATTTGACATTGAAAGAATATGACATTGTCACGCTGGTCAATAGGATTTGGAAATGACAGAATGAAGTAAATGACTTTATATTCTACTTTCCTTTAGCCTACACAGTTATGAGGTCAACCACACACGCATGTTTGTGACGAGTGGGGCGGGGCCGAGAGATGTGGGAACAGGAGCGAGGCCGGTGGAGTTACTGAGAAATGAGCGACACCTGCTCGACCCACCGGTCTCGAGTCCCACGGAGGAGATGGAAGGATATAAAACAGGAGCGACGACAGTGAAGGACGAGAGAGGACCAGACCTGGGTTTTAGTTTGTGTTTGGTTTTTATTTGTGTTTATTTGTTTTATGTTTATTTTGAGCATTAAAGTTTCATGTTGATTGTCCGCCGGTTCCTGCCTCCTTCTTCCCATAGTTATGGAGTTTTTATCATTACAATGTTATTTTTGCAGTGGAAAGTGCCGTGAACCGATACGAATGGCCAAAATGGGCCAAGGGCAATAGAGACGAGTGGCAAAGATGAAAAGATAAAAAAAAATAAAAAAATGATGCAAGTTCTGACCACTACACTGGGTCTGTCCTGACGGATTTGCATGCATAGAGAGACTCTGCAGATTGTGGTGTATGAGTGCAGTAGGTGTCCATGCACAACTCCAAATGAATGTTGGTTATGCAGAGGAGATCAAAAGCAGAAGTGAAATCAGAAGGAAATGACTGGCCAGCTAAATGATAACATGCAAATTGGTGAGGAAAAAACAGCAATGACTGGGAAACTCATCAGATCAGGAGACCAGACAAGCTGTTCAGAGGAAAAGCAAAGGGACTTTTGTAAAATGTCAGGAACTTTTTGACTGCTCTGAAAGTCCAGCTTAAAATTTGATTTCAAAACCTCCCAAAAATCAAATTTACCAAGTGGTCATTTATGATATTTTTTAATATGAATATCATATTTGTATGGAAGCACACTTCCGCCACTGAAGAAAAAGTAAAAAGAAGGTACTTTCAACTATATCTCAAAATTTTTACCATGCAATTCTGACTCAACTCTCAACTCTTTAGTGTTTTTATGCAACAAACTCACCTTACTCAATTGTGAGTAAGAATTGTGGGATATAAACTCACAAAAGTTTATATTTTTCAATTACGGGTTTATAAAAAGATATATATAATCTAAATTGCTAGTTTATTTCACCCAATTTTGAGAAAAAAAGTCTCAATTGCGAATTTATACGTTTTATTTTTCCAGATTGTTTGATATCCACCAAAGCAAATCTTACAAAACATGTCCAGGTCACATTATACATCAGAATCGATGTAAAATATTAATCATATTAAGCTTAAAATAGATTTAACTTATATTTGTTTGCGGCGGTCAAGAGTGAAATGTATGTTTGCAGCCAAACTCCCATAGAAACAAGTGTTGCAATGCAATGAAGTTTAATGAGAAATCATTACAAATCACATTTTAAAGGCCTAGTATTTCCCACGATTTCCCAGTTTGAACCCTCAAATGGTTAAAAGTTGGATTCAGCAAGATCGCTCACAGATTGTGGAGGCTGTATCAGCACTATTACTGATCTCTGCATCTAAAAAAGGAAGTTGCCAGAGGATTGCACTTTTTGCCAAAGACCAAAATGCACAGAATGATTTAAGATCTGTCGCAATTGAAGGACACACTCAATTCATGTGGTGTGTTCAGACAAATGACTCATTTATAACTGGCTGAAAGAAACCGTTTGACATAAAAGGGCTACCATTTAAGTTAACATCAAATCAAAATTTCAGCTTATGAAAACAATTTCTACAAGAAATCCACATCCTGATAATCAAACAGATTAGACGTTACGAAAAATGACTGTATCACCTCTAAAACCACTGACGCTGACGTCTTCTCAGTCAAACGACAAACGCTTAAGATGTTAAGAGGAAATTGCTGAGGTGTGTTACTGGGAAACGACCCACATATACATGAACAGTGCGCTTTACTGAAATACGGAGACCGAGCGCTTATCTTTACTGTATCAGCATCCTTGTAAACCAACTAAACCGGAGTAAAAGCCTCACTCTGAGCTGGTTACACCTAAAAGCCCAAACACTTTTACGCACATGCATGCAAAAAGCACACACGTGTTTCTTGTTAAAAATGCATGCAACCTAATCAACATCATTCAGTAATCTGTGCATGAATTGTTTTATTATTTAAGCAACTGTGTGCTCTTTTTTTTTCGGAGCTTCAGCACATTTTTCAGTCAAAGCAGGTTGATACAAAGCAGGTTGACTTGTAGATAATGTACTTGGAATTATAACAAGGCAAGCAAGTGGAACCTCCGGTGTAAGATTTTAAAAAGTAGACTGAAGAGACAGAAACATGGCTGTTTAACAAGACTTCATTTACATTCCTACTTGATATTTGGTAAAGTACGCGGATGTGTTCTAAACTGTGATATACGTGAACTCCCCACCTTCTCAATCTAGACCACAATGATTTGACATTACAGTGGATACTTCCTTTCTGAACAGCACTTGCGGTAGGCAGCTTATCACCCTATGATACCCAAAGACGCTGCTCACTGGGTTATGATGGCGAGAACTGCGGTATTTGTAGGGTTCCTTGGGTTTTTCCAGATGCTTATGTCCAACAATATTGTCTATGAAGGCACTGTAGATGAATAGACTTCACCTACTATGCCCATCATGCCCAAAATGTTTAAGATACCTACACTCTTGAAGTTTCTTTATTGGCATCAAGGGTTCCACAAAGAACATCCACAGATTTTTTTCATTCCACAAAACTTTAAAGTGGAAAAAGTTTCTTCTTCTTCAAAAAAAAAAAAAGAATTCCCATGTCGATTGTAGCATACTTTGTTCTGCCATTCCATGCAGGTAGTATATCATGCTTCATGCCATCTAGGTAAGAAGGTCACTCGGTTTTTCACTAAAATAGGCCATATAGATTGGCATTATGCTGGGTTTCACATATACCCAAAATGACAAGTCTAAGTAAGTGGTGCTTATGGGTATGTAGTTCACTAGTTTTGGCCAAAAATGCTGTGTAGGCACACATAAAAACCCTGGCATATGCTAGTTAGGTATGTTCTGAAGCATGACTGCTGGTTTCAGCTGCTTTAAGCTGGTCCTGGTCAGGTGCTGTTCCTAAGCAAAGATCAGCTAATGATCAACTAAGGACCTGCTTAAACAAATTTACAGCATATGCTGTTTTTTCAACAGGGTCTTATAATGCCCAGCTCATTTTGGTTTGCCAAAGACAATCAGAAATGCTGTCTAGGCAGTATATTAGGATGCTCGATCATGTAGACCAACGTTCTCAAAAATACCAACTAGGTAGACAAGCTTGCTGGGTTTTGATGAAGACCAAACATAAGAGTCTAAGTAGACTAGTGGGCAATATGCAAAATGTTATCTAAGCATGCTACTTTTTAAAATAACCATGACGCTCAAGAATGCAGTTTGGGTGGGTGACTCACTTAGTTTTTCCAGTGTTGTGGCCAAATGTGCTGTGAAATACCAGCTCAATTTGTTTTGCCAGAAACACTTAAAAATGCTGTTTATAGGCAGTTACATTATGATTTATGATCCCAAATATGCCGTATAGGTAGGCAGGTATATACGTATATATAGATATATATATATAGCTGTCCAAAATGCTAAATATACAATACCCTATGTTTTAAGATGTCTATAATTCCTATATAAGATGTCAAGATGTGTAGTAGCCTACATTAGGTCACTATACCACCCACAATCTTCTACGTAGGCAGCATACTAGATCTAGGTAGAAAGCGCACTAAGTAGACTATGCACGTGACAAGCAAAACAGTAGGCAGCGCACTACGATTTGAGACAGCAGTCAAGCACGCAACCTCTGCTGGAAACTCCGAAAGCAAAAGAACAGAACAGAACTGAAAATAAATGTATTTTTCATTTCTAAGACACACACTTCGAATCCGAGAATAACGTTTTTTCTTTTCGTTTAGTATTTTTCAGAAGAATCTTTTCATCCGTATCAAAACACACCTGTGAAAGTTATGTAAAGTATAAGAATGAATCATTACATTGCGTAGTCAGCAACACATATAAACCTGTTCGTTACCTTCCCGTCTGCCACACGCCACACCGCCGCCATAAATAATAAACGTGAGATGAGAATCAGCATGATCCTTCAGCGACCCGCGCGACCAAACTCAAGTCACTGACCATCACTCCCGGAAATGTTGCACGGCAGTCCCCTTGTAACCAGGAAGCGACTGCGTGTTTGACAAAAACACACAGCATAGCAGACCTCTGAGAGACACGAGCTCATCCTCATGTCAAAAACACGCTTCAACCCTAAGATGAGGATTCAGGAAAAAATGAAACTTATGAGGTAAATGAAGGAGATATAACCGATGCTCTGAACTGTTTCTATGTCACTAAGCAAATTATGGGAAAATTTCATATTAATTTCATTTCATTTAATATATATTCCTTATAAGGTACTCAAATTATATATATTTGGAAAATGCGAAACAAAATATACAAATATGTGCAGTGTAGCCTACATATAAATCCATCCATTGTAGACTACACATTGTGTTTGATAGATAGAGACAGAAAGATAACGACAGAAAGAACAGTAGACAGAATTACAATGATAGATAGATAGACAGACAGACCGATATATCGATATATATATAGATAGATAGATAGATAGATAGATAACGACAGTCAGAACAGAATAGAAAGAAATAAATAAAAGATAGATATATACAGGTGCATCTAAAAAAATTAGAATATCATGGGAAAAGTCCTTGGGCTTGGTATCGCTGGATGGACTGACCGTGTCTTCAGCGAGGAAGCCCAATGGCTCGAGTTGTCTTCTGGCTCGGGAGCGCTGTTCTACTTGAGAGCGCTGTTCCAACCTCGAGTCGACCCATAATGCTAACTCTATCAGGCCGTTCAAGCTCTTGGGAAGATCCAATGTATATATTTCACGTTGGACACGGTCAGCCAGCCCATGCAGGAATCTGTCCCACTGCGCCTCCTCATTCCAGTGGCACTCTGCAGCCAGGGTGCGGAATTGTATCATGTAGTCAGAAACTGAAAGCTTGCCTTGGTGAAGATCAGAGAGTCTGCGGGCCACCTCGCGGCCCGACACCGCACGGTGAGACACCAGTCTCATCTCCTCCCGGAGTGCCAGGAACAAGGAACAGCAAGGACCATTATTTTCCCAAACCCCGTCCCCCAAAGAGCCGCACGCCTCAACAGCAGGTTTAACACCAATGCCACTCTGGATCTCTCAGTGGAAAAGGTTACAGGTTGCAGGGAGAAGAATAATGAGCATCTAGTCAGAAAAGCTCGACACAGCTCTGGATCACCCGCATATCTTTCCGGCGTTGGTATCCTGGGCTCGTGCTGGCTGGTGATGTTAATAGGGTTGGGGGAAACAGGCGGTGGGGTGGGCGCAGCGGGCGATCTTAGCTGTTGAATCTGGGTAGTGAGCTCGTAGAGCTTGTACTGCCTGAGCGGTGGCAAAGACCTGTTCCTCCTGACGATCCATACGTTGATTGCTGGTCGTGAGGTATTCCTGAAGCTCTGCCATTCTCGCTGGATCCATCAATGGTCAGTTCGTTCTGTTACTTCTGGTGTGGAAAGAAAGGCTGAGAATCCAATAGCGAGTAAATGATAGAAGTTTATTATACTCAAGCACTCGTGAAATGACAATGACAGTTTCACTGGACGAAGCACAGATGAGTAAAGACGGGCTCTGAGGCAGGCAGGCAGGTTGAGGATACCACCGCTCAGGACAGCGACGCAGGGAAGCAATGGGCGAACCAAACCGGCGGGATCCAGGAATCCAAAATGGAGAGTGTAGATCAGGAAGAACATGAACAGCTGGAACACCAAACACACTGAAACGAACTGACAACACGGCTGGGTGATAGACAGGTTTAAATAGCCCCGGTGATGAGTGCAGCAGGTGGCAGTGATCAGAGTGATAGGTAATCAGTAACCACGCCTCCAGCATGACTGCACGCACAGAAAAGGTGAGACAGTGAATTCATGAACCGTGACATCTTTGGTCCCAAATTTGTATCTGTTTTACTGGTAGTGTACTGTTGGAAGAATTTTGGGGTATAATTTGTCAAAGTGTACTTTATTTTGATATCCTCACTTACATAAATTAACTATAGTGTCCTGCACCCACTAGTAAAAAAAAAATATATATAATCTGCTTATCTTATAATAGCCTTGAACACACACACTGGCGAGTAAAATCTAAGAATTTATTAGCCAATTGCTAATAATAGACATAATTTAGTCGCCCAGAGTAAAATTTAGTCGCATATGCAAGTGATTTACTCGCAATGTAGAGGGTTGAAACATGAGGATAAAAAATCCTAGATTTAACCGTTTTGCTCCCATAGTGTGTGGTGTGCCATGCTGTGACAAAGACAGCACACCACACATGAACAGATTTTCACCCAGAGTCTCGACTGTGAACACAGGAAATCTCGCAAAATCTCGCGAGACTTCAGAATAAGCATGGCGGGCAGATGCAGGAAATTGCAATGATAGTGTTTGGAATGATTTTCACAGAAAATTTACGGAAAAAAAAAAGAAAAGGGTTTAGGTGAAGTCGTGGAGATGGCGGGAACATGGTCTGTACAAGTTACATAGTTGGCCAGAGGTGAGCAATGGTCACAAAATCACAGAGCTATGTTTTTTATAATTGTTGTTCTCAGGTCTCTCTTGGAAAAAAGATCATATTCTCTTTGAAATTGCCTTATTAAATAAACTTTAAATAAATCAACAAGCTGATCCTCCATCTCTGCTGTCCACATCAATTTCACTTTGTGATGCAACATGACTGGTTCCGTCTTCCATCATTTTGCTTTCTGATTGGATATTGTTTCTTTCACGTGATAATCTCCAGAGCGTGTGCACGTCTGTCCTCGGGGCTCCCCCCACACCAGGATTTCTGATCATAAATATTAAACATGTTGAATATTTACGATTCGCGATCAGGGCAGCTCCGACATTCTTCCAATCGGGTTCGGGCACTCTTAACACACTTCACACCAAGGCAAAATCTGATAAAATAATCTGTAGAACCATCAGGATAATCGGGACATAGCTAGGATTGTCGGAAGGGGGGAAATCGGCCCAATTATCTTTTGGTGTATAGCCAGCATAAGTGAGACACTGGAATTGGGAGCCGCTGGGCTACATCATGTGTCCTTAACCAACAAGAAAACTTTAAAAGTACTACAATACCAGAAAGGAAGACTGGGTTGTTGATTTTTGTCTGCCATTCTAGCTCTGTCTGCACTGTGTGCGTGAATGCGCTAATGACATTTTCTAAAGACAATCACATATTGCACCTTTAAGTAGCTTGTGCATTGTTTTACTTACTTGTTTTTGACATATCCGACTGAACCACAAACTTTCCAGTGGTGAAATGTATATTAAATCGACAAGCTTGCACATTTCTGCCGCTGCGCACTCATTCAACTCAGCGCGCATTATCAGCTCGCGCATGTTAGCTATACAGGCATTAATACTGAATGTTTATATTCATTGCATAGATATCCTACGTAAACAACCATTACCTCTAATAACTCCATTCTGCTGTCTGTTGTTCTGTTGTCTGTGTTTATTTTTTGTCTGAATACGGCACTGATCACATGCTGTGTGTTATCGCCGTTTGGTATTGGGGCATTTTAACGAGTACGAGTACAGGAGCTCAGTATCGGCCCGATACGGTAACGGTGCATCCCTAATTGTAAGCCATTACATACCTTTAGATCAAAGTTATCTAACATTATCAGGATGAATTTGTTCTGACACAGTTTAACTATGACTTCTTGTCATATTTCATTACCATCTTCTAAACTATAGAGAAGAGATCTGTGATAATGTGAGATGTTGAAGGTGTCTGAATAAATTTTAGTTTGACTGTATCTATTTAAAAAATTAAGTTACCAGCTAACATTATACGTACTCTTTTGGTTTCTGTACCCAATGTTTTAAAAATGTATGAAATAAAAATATTGGTATTGGAACTTGGTATCGGGAAGTACTAAAAATAAAAGTATTGCTATCAGGTGAGTACTGGAAAAAGTGGTATTCAATTAAATTCAAGTTTATTTGTATAGCGCTTTTTACAATACAAATCGTTACAAAGCAACTTTACAGAAAAGTATTTTTCTACAATATTTAGTAATAGCTTATAAGTGGTGACTGTCAAAAGTGGTATGTTGGTCTGTTGTCCGGGGTTTTTTTTTTTTTTTTTTTTTAATATGCCACTAACAGGCTGTGTGGTATTGGCGTTTGGTATTGGGGCATTTTAACGAGTACGAGTATGAGTACAGGAGCACAGTATCGGCCCGATACATTGGTATCGGTGCATCCCTAGAATATTCCATTTTGAACTTGATTAGTTTGGTTAATTTTGAGTATAAATTCTGGGTACCTCTTGGGCTAGTTTAGAACATGCAACCACAATTATGGGAAAGACAATCATCAACACCCTCCACAAGGAGGGTAAGCCATAAAAGGTCATTTCTGAAAGGGCTGGCTGTTCACAGAGTGCTATATCAAAATAGATTCATAGAACGTTGAATGAAAGGAAAAAGTGTGCAACAGGGATGACCACAGCCTTGGAAAGATTGTCAGGAAAAGCAGATTCAAGAACTTGGGAGAGCTTCACAAAGAGTGGACTGAAGCCAGAGTCAGTGTATTAAGAGTCATCACTCTCAGACGTCTTCAGGAAATGGGCTACAGCTGTCACATTCCTAGAACCAAGCCACTCCTGAACCAGAAAAAACGGCAGAAGCATTTCACCTGGTGTAAGGAGAAAAATAACTGGACTGTTGCTCATTGGTCCAAAGTCCTCTCTTCAGATGAAAGTAAATTTAGCATTTAAAGTTTTGGAGTCTGGAGGAAGACCGAAGAGGCACAGAATCTAAAGTCCAGTGTGAAGTTTTCGAAGTCAGTGATGATTTGGGTGCCGTGACATCTGCTAGTGTTGGTCCATTGTTTTTTATCAAGTCCAAAGTCAATGCAGCCATCTACCAGGAGATTTTGGAGCACTTCCATCTGCTGACAAGCTTTATGGAGTGCCGATTTTCTTATTTAAGCAGTACTTTAGCACCTGCTCACAGTGTCAAAACTACTTCCAAGTGATTTGATGACCATGATATCACTGAGCCAACTCACCTAACCTGAACCTCACAGAGAATCTATGGGGTATTGTGAAGAGGAAGATAGGTAACATCTGACAAACAATACAGAGGAGCTGAAGGTCGGTATCAAAGTAATCTGTATCTGGATCGGTATCTGGGCTTCAATAAAACCTCAGCAGTGCCACAGGCTGATCGCATCCATGCCACGTCGCACTGAAGCAATAATTTATGCAAAAGGAGCCCAAACCAAGTATTGAGTGCATAATTAAACCTGCTTTGGAGATCTTGAACATTTCTGTTTTGTAAATCTTTTTTTGATTGATCTTTGAGAGAATATTCAAATTTTTTGAGATACTGAATTTTTTATTTTCCTAAGCTTTAAGTAATAACCATCAAAATTAAAACAAAAAACTCTTGTGATATTTCAGTTTGTTCAATTAATCTAGAATATAAGAAAATTTGCTTTTTTTAAATTAAATTACAAAAAATAAAGAACTTTTCCATGATATTCACATTTTTTGAGATATACCTGTAGATAGATAATGACAGACAAAACAACAGACTGAAGAACAGTAGATAGAATGACAGAACTATAGATAAAAACCGACAGATAGAATGACAGAAAGAACAATATACAGACAGACAGATAGACAGACAGATAGATAGATAGATAGATAGATAGATAGATAGATAGATAGATAGATAGATAGATAGATAGATTTTGTAATTGTCGAAGGCATTGAACTTTATTGACTTGATATGAAGAATAGGAACCAATTTTATAATCAAACATTCATGTACACTGCAAACAAAGCAAAATGACAAGC
The DNA here is from genome assembly GCF_963082965.1 of Carassius carassius. Classification (NCBI taxonomy): domain Eukaryota; kingdom Metazoa; phylum Chordata; class Actinopteri; order Cypriniformes; family Cyprinidae; genus Carassius; species Carassius carassius. The sequence goes on from NC_081798.1 coordinate 18,225,679, forward strand.
ACACAAGCTCAAGTGAATGGAGGGTGTGAGAAGAATGAAGAAATTTCATTCTGAACATGTGGTCCCTCCCGACCAGACCTCCTACAACTAGGGATGCACTGATACGATACTAGTATCAGGCCGATATTGAGCTCCTGTACTCATACTCGTAAAAATGCCCTGATACCAAACGCCAATACCACACATGTGATAAGTGGCATATTCAGACAAAAAAAAAAAAAAAAAACACTAAAGCGTGCGGCGGCGGAGATGCATGAGCTTGTCGAGTGAATATACATTTCACCACTGGAAAGTTTGAAGTTCGGTCGGATATGTCAAAAACAGTTAAGTAAAACAATGCACACGTTACTTAACGGTAGTGAGAGAGAGAGAGAGAGAGAGAGAGAGAGAGAGCACACGCATTTGGATTAAAACTGAATCTAAAAAAAAGACAATTTATAGTGACATTCACTATAAACATCATTTATTTTCAACCATAGGCATACATGGCTTTCTGGAGAAAGTGAATCTAGCAGCATGTGTGTAATGCGCTAGGCAGTACGTTATACTGTCCCTCTCTTTCTGCAATAGCTCAAATATGTTGTTTTTATATGTAAAATATGCATGTTTTGCTTGCTTGAGTGTTTCTGCATTATATGAGTGGCTTTGGAATATAAATTGCAGCATGTTTCAGATAAAAAAAAAAAAAAACAGTTCAACCAAAAATTATTCAGACAGCTGTTAGTATGACAGTATACACAGCTATCAATACTTAGTCGGGGAACCCTTAGACTTAATGACTGCCTGTAGTCTCCTGTGCATGCTGTCATCCAGGTTCATGCAAACCTTAACTTAATTTTTCCCCCACACTTGGTTTGAATAATCTTTGGTCCCAAATTTGTATCAGTTTTACTGGTAGTCTACTGTTTGAAGACTTTTTTAGTATAATTTGTCACAATTCACTTTTTTTGAGATCCTTTCATAAATTAACTATAGTGTCCTGCACCCACTAGTAAAAATTATATGGTGTAAAAATAAGTTTTTTATCTGAAACGTGCTGCAATTTATATTCCAAAACCCCTCATATAATGCAGAAACATTCAAGCAAGCAAAACACAATCAATGCATGCATGTATTCGAACTGTTGCAGAACGAGAGGGACAGTATAACATACTGCCTAGCGCATTACACAATATGAATGTTAATATGGCACTTATCGCCATTTGGTATCGGGGCATTTTAACGAGTACAGGACCTCAGTATCGGCCCGATACCAGTATCAGTATCAGTGGATCCCTAATTGTAAGCAATTACATACCTTTCTATCAAAGTTATCTAACATTATCAGGATGAATTTGTTCTGACACAGTTTAACTATGAGTTCTTGATTTTATTACCACCTTCTGAACAAAAGAGAATAATATGTGATTATGTGAAATGTTGAAGGTGTCTGAATAAATTTTGGTTTGACTGTATCTATTGAATAAATTAAGTTATCCAGCTAACATTATACATATTCTTTTGGTTTTTGTACCCAATATTTAAAACATGTACAAATGAAATAAAAATATTGGTATTGGTACTCGGTATTGGCAAGTACCAAAACTAAAAGTATCGGTATCGGGCGAGTACTGGAAAAAGAGGTATCAGTGCATCCCTACCTACAACAGTCAAATCAGACAACTTATTTCCGAAGGTGAGGCTGGGTATTTTTAGATATTCATATGAAACACCCACACAGTAGAACAAAAGTATGATTAGAAATATTGAGACATACTTATTAGGTTCTCGACCACCGCTTAAACAATAAAACAATTCATACACATCTCACATTTCAGTTGTGCTGCCTCTGTCTGATAGGCTATTCATTTTGAAAACTCATAACACCTTTGAGGGCGTTTTTCTCACACTTTCATCTGTACCTCCTGTGCACAGTCTTCATACGTGTGTTTGTCCCATTTTCGCTGCAGCAGCAATTCAGACATGTGCAATTCTAAAAACTGACCAACTTAAATTAAGCATAAATCTTTCCTTGATGTGCAAGAAAGCGTCATTACTCAGCATTTTCCATCTTGTACATCTGTGCATTCTGTATTCAACATACAGTACAATCAAGATAGCCTGTACATTTTTCCAGCATGCATGTTTCTCTGGAACTGAAACCATGACATAGCCATTGCAGATGCAATGCTTTACCAGGAATCTTATATATGGCCACTTGTGATTTTCAGTCTTTTGATTCCACTTGGAATCTTCCTAAAGGCCATCATGAACTTCTCACTTTCCAGTTGCTGGCACAGGAAAACTCAAACTCAGCTCCTCCTCAGCCTCTTCCTGTGTGCTTATTGCTATTCTGACTTCTTGCGAGGGTGGATTTGACTCTTGCATTGGTCTGCTGATGAGGGGAACGACTTCTTCGCTAACTCCTGCCTCTTCCTTTTTATCACCCGAGTTGGAGCCCAAAATCACCATTCCAGGAGAGTAGATGTAGATGGACCCTATTATAGACAAATAATGATGAAGTCAACAGGCGTTTCTACTTAAAATAAAAAATTAACCCTATTAAAGCCTTAAGCAAGTCTCTTATGCTCACCAAGGCTGCATTTATTTCACCAATAATACAGTAAAAACAGTAATATTCTGAAATATTATTCAAATTTAAAATGACTGGTTTGTATCTGAATACATTTCAAAATGTAATTTATTTCTGTGATTAAAAGCTGAAGTTTCAGCATCATACTCAACAACCTTCAGTGTCACATGATCCTTCAGAAATCACTCTAATATGCTGATTTGCTGCTTAATTATTTTGAGTTACTGTATCTTGAGTTATTATTGGTGCTCGATTAATGGTTCCTATTATTATCAGTATTTTTTCTGCCTAATATTTTTGTACACCACAGACGTCTAGTAATGCATCACAGCTTCCACAAAAATATTAAGAATAAATTACATCTTATGCACATACATGTGCATTAAACATGTTCAATCTAGTATTATGGGATGCATTCTGGCATTCTCCAGAAAGCATACAGCTTTCTTTTAAAACAAGGCACAATAATGTTGCTGTTTGCCTTTTGCAATAGCTTTGAAGTGTAACTGAAAATACATGTCTAGCCCAGCAGACAGAGAGGAACCAAGAGCCAGGTTTATTTTTCCACTTATATTTTTTCCTTGTTCAGTTTGCCATAGCTTACATTTATTATGGGCGTTTTTGTTATTATGGACTTCTGAGTCTTGACAATAATCTTTAGCAGGAAATCCAAAACAATTAAAAAACCAACTATGTTGTAAAAGGGGGAAAAAACAGAACAGGAAGTAAACGTGGGAATTTAGACAATAGTGGACTCAAAGATAAAGTGCTCTGTGATTACAGTACGTTTTAAGGAAACATGAGGTGTGTCTGTTCTAGAAGTTAAGTGAAGCTAAATGTTCATCACACATCACATTAACAATTAAAAACATTAAATGTCTGTGTAAAGGCAATTCAGAGAATTGTTTCTAAACACATTCTAAATGTTAGGAATGTATTTCTGAAACATGTTAGAAAGACTGTGAACTATGTCCTTGGCTGCTTTTTTTTATCATTAGAATCTGGCTGGGTGGTTAATAGCACATTTTTCTGTAGTGTGGCAAACTCAGAACATATCTAAAACAATAATTAAATATTCAATAATTTAACACTTTACAAGTCATGGCTAAAAGTTTTGGCAGTGACATAAATTTTGTGTTTTGCAAAGTTTGCTGCTTCAATGTTTGTAAATAATATTTCCACATGTTACTATGGAATATTGAAAACCAAAAAGTTTTAAAGGCTTTTATTGGCCAAAAAAAAGTAAGGAGTCAATATTTACAGTGTTGACCCTTGTTCTTCATAACCTGTGCAATTCACTCTGGCATGCTGGATAATAGCTTCTGGGCCAAATCCTGACTGATGGCGATCCATTCTTGCTTTTTTAGTTCTCTGAGTTGATCACAATTTGTGGGCTTCTGCTTGTCCACTCACCTTTTAAGGACTGATCACAGGTTCTCTATGGGATTGAGATCCGGGGAGTTGCCTTGCCACGGATCCCAAATATCAATGTAATGATGTTCGAGCCACTTCTTTAGCACTCTCGCTTTGTGACATGGTGCTCTATCATGCTGGAAAATGCACGGATCATCATCAAATTGCTCATGTATCGTTGGAAGAAGTCGCTCTTGCAGGACGTTTTGATATCATTCTTAATTCCTGGCAGTGTTTCTTGGTTGAAAAGCAATCCCACACATGGATGGTCTCAGGATGTTTCTCGGGATGTTGGCACATCCCTGGACTCATGGCAGCGTTCACCTTTTCTTCTCTGAACAATAATTTTTCCAGATGTCCCAAACAGTCGGAAAGGGGCTTCATTAGAGAAAATAACTTAGCATCAGCCTTCTGCTGTCCAATTCTTGTACTTCCTGCAGAATTTCAGGCTGTCCTTGACAATTTTCTTGGAGAGAAGTGGCTTCTTTGTTTCCCTTCTTGACACTTGTCCATTGTCCAAAAGTCTTGGACGTCCTGAAGACTTCTTCAATGCAGTCAAACCTCTCCCTTGAAGTTCTTGATGATCAGGTAACAGTTTTTTTTTAGGAATTTTCTTGCATGTGAGGTCATTGTGATACAAAGTGATGATGGCTGCATGTGTTTCTTTGGAGGGAACCATTCCTAACAATAACACAATGACTGGAAGCACCTCTTCCCTCCTTTTATAGCAATCAGTCTGCTCTTACAATCTAATTAGTATGATAGTGATTAACCTGACTAGTACTCATTCATACTTTCACATGTGCTGCTGAAATAATTAATCAATTAAAGTTAGCTGGTCATTTTGTGTCAGGATTGAGTCATAATTTTTTTTTTTTTTTTTTATTTATTTATTTATTTTTTTAGTTTTTTTGGCCAATAAAGCTTTTTAGCTTATTTAAAATGCATCTGATCACTCTACACAATAATGCAGAAACAACGTGAATGAACACCACAAAAGCTTAAACTGTAAACTTTGCAAAACACAAAACCTTTGGCCATGACTGTACTGTACATGGACTTTCATCTCCGACCTGCTAAAGTGACTCGCCAGTTAAAATGAAAAATAAAAATTCTTTGGAACGTATTGCAAAATGCCTTTTGTTTGTAAATTAATAGTTGCCCATAAATTAACAGCTAGTCATCCTTTACTCTTTTCACTACAACAAAGTATATTATGTATACTGCCAGCATCCAAAAAAAAATTAAGATTTATGTTCTTACGCTGTATTTTTCAGAACTGGGTAGAGTATCCAAAAACCGTGCTCAAGTAGTGTTGTTTTTTATGTCAGATTTAACCAGTTACACCAGTCCATGACCATCACAATATTATAATGCTATAATTTTTTTTCCCAGCATAACAAAAGCCATCTTTACACTGCAAAGGTGGCATTTATGTTTATTTACACTGACTCTTTAATGTTGCTCATGTACACACATTTACACAAAAAAACATGAACCCATTATGAAGCAGCAATATAATTAAAAAATTATTATTGCTAATTATTGCTCTTGGTATGATAATAATGATACATACAGTACGTATCATTATTACAATGAAGTATGTACACATTTAATTTTTCATGTCAATTAAAAGTACCTTAGTTTTAGAATGTGCTGTGCTGGAAATCAAGACAGAATACTGAGGGAAATTAGCACTTTCTGCAGAGACCACATGATTTATGAACTACAGTATAATCCAGAAGTCAACAGATCTGAGTGATACAATGCAAATTCAACAAAAGACGTTTTACAGGACTCACCAACGGTATTGCTGACGTTCTCACCCTTCCCATTGTGCTCCATTGTGACTTGTTGTACAGTCCCAGATTGGGGCATCAGATCCGTACTCTGACCTTTGTCCTCTCTGCCATCACTACCGAGAGGTATCCCAGTGTCCAAGGTCTGGGATTGGGAATTGGACGGAATTTGATTGTCAACTGCAGTTTGACTCTGGTATTGATGATCTTCCTACAGGAACCATGAAACTAAATTGAAGGGGACTTATCATTTTAAAGGAATAGTTCACCCAAAAAAGGAAAATTTGCATACTCTCCCTCAGACCATCCAAGATGTAGATGAGTTTGTTTCTTCATGGGATCAGATTTGGAGAAATGTAACATTACATCACTTGCTCATCAGTGGATCTTCTACAGTGAATGGGTGCCATCAGATGAGAGTCCAAACAGCTGATTAAAAACAACACAATAATATCCGCAAGTAATCCACGCGACTGCAGTGCATCAGTTAATATTTTGCTAAGTGAAAGGCTGTATGTTTGTAAGAAAAAAATCAATCATTAAGACATTTTTAAATAAAATATAAGTTCTCTATTAGTGCTGCACGATTAATTGTTAAAAGATTGCGATCTCGATTCAGACACCCTCTCAATCTCATTTCTAAATGACAACGGTTCCCCGAGTCTATTAAACCTTTGACTAAGTCTTACCGGATCGTTCAGATCTGTGTTCGCACTGCCGCTGACACAGAGAGAGCAGTTAGCATGTTTGGTTAAGAAAAATCTTCACAAACTGTCTTTTCAACTACACAGTATAGTCTTATAGTCATTTATATTATCACAGAAATACTGGGATAAAGTTTATAGTTCAGATATAAACATTGATGTCTATATGGCAGCGATCAAAATATAACAAATCCCCTTTTGAAATACCGTGCTTCAAATAACGTTTGTGTTGATTGCATTGCATTGATAAGTGTCTTAAAAATTTATTTGTCAATGAATTAATTTTTCATTCAAGAGAATCGTTCAAAAATGCTGATTCATCCAGTAATGAAACAAGGGAAGCAGGTTTATGAGTGAGTCGTTGAATCAGTGATTTAAACAACTTTTTCATCATTCTAATATAAAAAAATGGGGTTTTAAATATATTTATACTTATATATATATATAAGTTTTTGAACAGTAAGATGTGTAATGTTTTTAAAGAAGTCTCTTCTACTCAGTAAAATTGTTAAATATTTTTACAATTTAAAATAACTGATTTCTACTTGAATGTATTTTAAAATGTAATTTATTCCTGTGATGCACAGCTGAATTTTCAGCATCATTACTCCAGTCCTCTGTGTCACATGATCCTTCAGATATTATTTTTATATTCTGATTTGCTGTTTAAAAAAACATTTATTATTATTATTATTATTATTATTATTGTTTTGTAAACAGATGAATAGATTTTTTCAGGTTTCTTTTGAAAGTTCAGAAGAACAAAATTTATGTGAAATAGAAATCATCTTATAAATGTCTTTGTCACACTTGATCAATTTAAAGAATCCTTGCAAAATAAAAGTATTAATTTATATACTTGTGATAATGATAATAGTAGTAATAATAATAATAAAAATGTTCATTGAGCAGCAAAACAGCATATCAGAAAGATTTCTGAAGATCATGTGACACTGAAGACTGGAGCAATGATGCTGAAAATTCAATTTTGACCACAGAAGTAAATTACATTTTAAAATATATTCCAATAGAAAGCAGTTTTTTATTGTACAAATGTATCAAAACATTACTACTTTTACTGAATTTTGGATAAAATAAATGTAGGCTCTGTGAGCAGAACAGAATTATTAAAAAAAAAAAAAAATCTTACCATTCAAAGACTTTTGGACTGGTAGTGTATATTAAAATGTTTAATAATTCATTCAGATTAATTAGACACTTTTAAAGAGACTGCAGCAATAATATTTAGCAACACATTATTTTATTTAGTTCAGAATCGTAGGAGAATCGTGATCTCTATTTGAGACCAAAACAATCGTGATTCTCAATTTATCCAGAATCGTGCAGCCCTATTCTCTATGTATAATATTGCTTTCTACTGTGAAAAAGTCTGAATCAGGTGAGAAATAGATAAAGCACAGTTTATAAGCAAAAACAGTCCAAAACAGTTCTAAACAAATATGTCAAGGGATTTCGGTGTGAGAGGAAGGCAAGGAATCGACTTTTTGACTTTTTCACTCATTGTTATTGATTATGAAATGATATTTTAGCAAAAATTGACCGTTTGAAATTAAAACATCTTATTGATAAATTTTGCATGTTACAAACACACAGCTTTTGGCTTTACAAGAACTGAAGTTGTGTGGATTATTGTGATGTTTTTATCAGCTGCTTTGACTCTCATTCTGACGGCACCCATTCACTCCAGAGGATCTGTTGGTGAGCAGGTGATGCAATGCTACATTTCTCCACATCTCTTCCCATCAGGAAATAAACTCATTTATCTCTTGGAGTGCCCGAGGGAGAGTTAATGTTTAGCAAATGATCAATTTCATGATAAGTACTGCCTTAACAGTTTAGATGTATTAACTAAATCAAGTTTAATTTACTGTGACATGCAGTCACAAAAATACTTACATGTCTTACGTTTATTGAACCTAAAATGAAAACAAGAAAAAAGTCATAAGGGTGCATACGTCAGACAGCGTGAGCAGCTCATGTAGGTGCAACAGCGGCTGTGTGAACTGTATGTTGCGTGCCTAGGCGTTCTGTGGTTTCTCAGGTTGTTATGGATGTGTTAAATGCATGTCATTCTGAAACACTGTGAATGTTTATGTTGAGTCTGACCTTATGGGAATTAAAACACGTGAGAGACACAGCAATGCACTTTACTGTAAGAAGCGATCTGGGTGGATTCCAGGCCACTTATAGCCACTACACTGCACTTTAGACATGACAATACAGTACTGTGTTTCAAAAGGAGTTTCTTGGCTTTAGACAATTACTGCTGACAAACATAGTATCACTGCAGACTTAAGTTATTTGTGTTCATTTGTAGCCTATTGTATGCTGAAGCATTCAAAAGATTGCATTTTAGTCTTTATATCATACCAGGACATTTTAATAAGGTTTTCTTTGCCCCGTTTTTCATCAGCACACAGAATCCAGCCAACAATATTATCAACATTAAGATCAATAGCAGCAGCCAATGGGACTGGCTTTCCTCTGAAGTGTCTATGAGTGGTGCAGTGACCCCTGGTGATGACAAAAAGAAACTCAATGTCATTTTTACTCTATGTGCTTCTTCAGTTTTCTAACAGTTAATGCAACAGAATGTAACTACTTTTTAAATTTATTTTCTGTTGGATTTTTGAACATTTTTAACCAGTTTCTGCCTACAAATTATTGCTCACTACTATAAAGATTTTCACATTTGTTTTTTTTATTATTATTATTTAAATCAGCATAAATTAAAAACAAGCAATCAAAATAATAATAATAATAAAACAAAAAATACTACATATATTTAATAATATTACTATTTTAATGTGACATCTGTGGATTTATTTATTTTTTGGATTAAGGTAATGATAATATTTCTACAATAGTCTTCATTTTATTTATGCAAAATGTATTTCCTTTATCAGGTTTATTTTAGTATCAATTAGATATTATTTTAGTATTTTATTAATAGTTGAAAATATTTATATAATTTTTATATTTTCCTTTTTAATTAAATTGAGTAATTTTGT